>NW_018128099.1:993414-997021 GCF_001952655.1 Monopterus albus
TGCATCTAACAGAACAAAAAAAGTAAATTAGGATACTTGGACTGGATGGGGAGGTTTGCCACACTTGTGCAGTTTCTAAAGGCAGTGATGTTTTTTTGGAAAAAAATTAATTGTAAATGAACCAATTCTTAAAAAGACAGCCACCCAGCTGTATTATCCATGCAACGAAGATGTTTATTGTCATGTCCACAAAACTGCATTGTTAACTGTGAAATATAAAAGAGCTAAACAGCAACCATAAACCAAAAGGAAATTGCTGATACATATGTTCTTTAAACATACAGATGAAATATATAAATGCATGTGTCTTACTTGGACTGTGTCCTAGGTCCTCTATATATCTATAAATATACAGTAGAAAAAGGCTGTACAGGTTGAAGAATAAACAAAGTTTGAGGACAGGAACATTATGATCAGCAGTAGCATCCAGTCCTATGAAGACTAAGGACTACAGAGTGATGTATGCAGGGACTTTTTCAAGATTTTCTACTCTTTCATTCATCTGTCCCAAAATTCTCCGTGTACCACTAAGCTGGCTTTCAGCATGGTGCTTTCCCTTGGTGTTCATACTACTCTTGGACTCTTTAGTGCACACCCACATTCATATAAACACGCTCGCTCATCATGCTCCCTCAGCGTCTGGACAGGTCACCTCCTGTGGAAAACAGAAGCAGTGTCACTGTAAATGTCATAACTTCATTGTTCTAGCTTAGCACATGCATAAAAAAGTTTTTGGTTTTTTTTTGTCCCACTTCCTCTGCAGGATAAAGGATTGTCTCCAAAGCATTTATCTTCATTCTAAAATGTGCCTGAACATCATGGCTTGATATGTTATTTCCACATTTCAAACTGTATTAAAAATTAACATTAACTCTACTTCAAATGTATAGCAAATAATTTAAAATGCCTATAAAGGAAAAAATACATGCAGCAAAAGTATATCACAAAACCCCAGCAGCCAAGTGTATCCATGTAAATCGCCCCCAGTTTTGTGTCTGTAATACACTAAGTGTGTTTAAGGAGAAGTAGCATCAAACAAAAAATTCAAGGCAGTTAATGCGAGTGTGTGTGTGTGTGTGTGTGTGTGTGTGTGTGAGAGAGAGCATGGCCACATGCTCTCCAAGACTGATTGCTGAAACAACCAGATCAGTCAGATGTGACGTCTACGAGAGTGTAGTGCTGGGGTATTCTCTGCGTCATGTATGGCTACATCCAGTTAGCTAACACAATCAGACAAGTTTGTGAATGGATTAACACATAATTGCTTCAGAGGTGGAATTCTCAACTGAATTAATCATGAAGGGCAAGGGAAACATATGTTTTGCTAAGAGTGAAGTGTAGATGCATGTGTGTTGAGTTCCCAAGAGATCTTGTATCTCAATGGGACCTTCTTTACTAAATAAAGGACAAATAAAAATCACCTCCCTGATAATCATGCTGAGCACTGGTGCCCCCCAAAGTGAGTTGCTCAGTTCACTGTTGTTCATTATGCCGACATATGACTGTGTTGCACAACACATCAAACCACATCATAAAGTTTGCAGATGACAACACTGATGGCACTCCTCACTAACAATGATGAATTATTTTACAGATCAGACGTAAACACCTTGTGGACTGGTGTGAAGCCAACATTCTCTCTATTAACAGTGCTAAAACAAGATAGATAATAGTGGATTAGAAGAGAAGACGCACCTCTCACTAGGATTGGGCCACACTTCTGTCTGAACCCAACCCGAGCCCAACACTGTTGAGTTGTACAGTGCCTTTCTCTTCATCATTAAACGAAGTAGACATTTGAGTGCTCCAGCTATCTAGTCTAAAGTTTGACCTGTGTCTCTAAACCAGACATGGTTTATCCCCATAACTTATTATTCCCCCCCCCTTACCACAGGCCATTGTATAGGGGGGACCACAGAGAGTGTCCCTTATAGCTGCATTATGGTCTAATTCGGGAAATGCAAGGTCTCAGAAAAGAAATCCAGAGCACACTATCAGAGCAGCAAAGAGGATCATCAGGGGGCCCTTTTATCCATTACACATCTGCTCAACAGCCACACTATTTGCTGGGCCACCTCCTTAGTGGCAGACCCCTCCCATTTGCTGTATCAACTCCTGCTGTCCAGCAAGACATACAGAAGCATTAGAGCCTCTACCAACAGACTTACAAACAACTGATTTCCCCAAACCATCACAGTCCTGAATAGCCATACATAATGCTAATACACACGCGCGTGCGCACACACACAGAAACACACACACGTGCACATGCGCAATTAAGCCACTTATTTTTCTATATTTACATATATATTTTTTAGTTACATTTATTATGCCATATGTTGGGTGAAACATGATTTTGGTTCACACTATACTTGTACTGTATAGTGTTAAACTGATCATAAAGTTTCTTAAGGAATGAATTTATGTGATTTAAACATAGTACAGGTAGAAAACATATAGAGCCCGGACAATGATTTCAGTTTTGACATTCAAAATAAAATTTGGCATTGAAAACAAAAGCTGAACTGAAAAAGGAAACATTAGCAGTGAAGCACTACAGAGATGTTCTCTCCTTAATCAAGTTCTCCTTAGCCTTTCCCCTCCACGTCAAAACAGTGACTGAAAACCACTGACATTATAAAACACAAAACTAAAACAACAACAAAATAAAAATCAAGGAAAAAAAAATCTAACATCAACACATCAAAATAAAAAAAAAAGATACAATGAAATGTATTATTCAGTGCAGCTTTTTCCAGCAATAATACTTTTCTTTAGTGCCAATGCAGTTATTTTCAGTACAGGCATTTTACTGCCAATGTTTTCTTTTTTTTCAGTTCAGGTTTTGTTTTCAATGCCAGATTTTATTTTCATTTCCAAAATACTTTCTTTGTCCTGGCTTCATAAAAACACAACACAGTGGTTTGTTATTCTCCCAGATAAGATTATACGACTTTGGAAACTAATTTGAAACTTGCACTAGTACTCCCAACAACTGTTTTATGTTTGATAATGTTGATCCTGAGGTAAACATCAGAAACTACATTCACATTATAAGGAAACACACCAATAATGCACAGTTGTATGTACATAACTGGCCAATGCGGCTCCTTGTAGGATGACATCACCTTGCATTGCAGGCGACATTGAACCAGGTCCAGTCTTTTTTTAAAGACTGTGTCATTCTGGCAAAACCCCCTGTGATGTGAAGGAGAAGGGCTCATTTTATCATGCAGAGTGAAGGTCTGTCTGAACGCAGCCTACCCCTGAGTCAGAACCAAACAGGGTGAGGCTACTTGATTGATGTGCTCCAACACTAGACACTGTAAAATCCAAACTAAAAATGACTGATTGGTTTTTCTACTGCACAGTTATTTCTTTTGTTTAATTTTGGACAACTAGCAACATATTTTATTTTAGCTGCAGTTTAACTGTGTTTCTGGTTTAATATGATCTTTGTCTGTATTTTATTTATTTTATATTTTAATGTTTTACCAGCATTTCTTTGTTTGTTGGTTTGTTCACAGCATAACTCAAAAAGTAATTAATAGCTCTTGATAATTTTTTCAGAGGTAGGGTGTGGCTCACAGAACAGTCTCTGATTTTG
>NW_018128100.1:0-6657 GCF_001952655.1 Monopterus albus
AACACTGCAGTATTTAACATATCCACT
The DNA here is from genome assembly GCF_001952655.1 of Monopterus albus. Lineage (NCBI taxonomy): Eukaryota > Metazoa > Chordata > Actinopteri > Synbranchiformes > Synbranchidae > Monopterus > Monopterus albus. The sequence continues at coordinate 28 of NW_018128100.1, forward strand.
AAAGTGCCTTTAGTTTTTTGAAGTATAAAGTATAGGAAATGAAAATGTAAAACTGTCCCCCCATAATAATCGTCGGCATTAGCTTCACCATCATTTATACATGAAATGCAAATGATCAAAAACATCTCTTGTCTTCAAACACAACCATCTGCCATCAGAATCATTTGAAATATGCTCAGATTGTGATCTTTACTTTGGCTGCTGGACAGAGAGGCTGTAGTGAGGTGTTCCAGTTCATTCTGTCCACGTCAGAGGATCTGTAGGGTTTATAGGGAACATCACAGCAGGTAGTTGGGCAATTACTGGATCATTGGTATCGATTAGCTTGTAGTAAAAGTCTGACTTTTAAAATAGCAGTGGCAGTAAGTGAAGCCCTGCGTGGCCCGGTTGGATCGATCAGGTTCTTTGCCAGGCGCCTTCAGTTAAACATTAGAAATGAGTTTTCTCATGGACATGCTGCTGTGGCCGGTTCTCAGTCGGTCTTCTTCTGCTGCATGCGTGATGCACTGTGCCAGCTGTCATGGCGTGTAATGAAACATTCTAATCAGTGGAGTGAAGGAAGACGGACTGTTTCTCCTGCACAGCAGTCGGACTGAGCAGATGAGATGTGATGTATGAGGCTGTGTAGCTTTGATGCAGATTAGACGCATAAAACTCCTCAGAAAAACCTGTTTCTTTGTTCAACCTAGAAATGCATCTAAACGAGGGGAGTCATCCGGGATCAGCAAAATCAGCAGCAAAATCAAGGGTGTGTTCAAGAGCCAGACCATGGAGGGCGCTGTACTGCCAGCCAGTGCCTCAGGCGACATGGACGACGACGTGGTGAGTGTGGCGATGTTAACGCAGCCATCGTATCACAGGTTAAGTCACAATGATTGGTGCTCAGGAAACGTATGGACAGGAGACGGTAAAGTCAAATGATCTTGTTTTAATGGGCAGTACTTTGGGTGAATATTCCGATATTTACCACTAATCCAGAGCCCAAACATTGCCACTGGGGACAGCCCTACCTGTCTTTACTGACCATTTAGCTCCACGACTCCTCCAACCATCTGTGCTCTAGCTGGCCATCCAGCCCTGCAAAAACATCCATACATTTCAAATGTAAACAAAATACAACAAATAACCAGAGTCAGTTTTCCACATGAGCTGGTTCAGTATGTTCTGTTCATTGTGTTAAAAATAAAAATGACCTATTTTGTTGTCTCAAAATAACTGACCTGCCCTTAACTTAAAGTGATGTCACCACAGGTTTTCTTGGTGTTTGTTCTTTGGCGTGGTTGTTCTTGTCCCTGCAGGTGGAGGAGGCGACCATGGTGACGGAGGACGATTCCCCTGTTGAGCTGGCCGCCACACCGGGCACCCAGAGGAACCTGTTGGCCTGGAGCATCACCATCCCTTTCATTGACTTCTCTGACGATGAGGCCAAGAGGGAGAAAATCCCCGTCTTCTGCATCGATGTGGAACGCAATGACAGGAAGGAAGGCGAGTGAGCACGGAGGGACGGTTCACTTAGTAAACAAGCATTAAAGTAGACAAGTTGACACAGATTCCTGTCATTTGTCCAGTTCATAGCTGTGCTGCAGCTGAAAGTCCCTGATGTGCACTTGTCATGATTTCCTTCTTTGTTCTTCTCTTTTTTTGCAGCTGGTCATGAAACTGAGAAGTGGTCAGTGGTCAGAAGATACCTGGAGTTCTACGTGCTCGAATCCAAACTCACGGAGTTCCACGGTAAAACTGCTCTAATTAGTTCAGTGCGACAGTCGACTGACAGCGTGACCTCGTAGCTGTGTAAAATATTGATCCAGGGTTGTTGTTTGTCTTGTTCCCTTGCATCTTCTCCGTGAGCATACGAGTTTTTATTTCCAAGGTTTTTTTTTCTAGGCACATTTACAGATGCACAGCTTCCATCTAAAAGAATCATTGGACCAAAGAACTATGAGTTTCTGGCATCAAAAATGGAAGAGTTTGAGGAATATTTACAGGTACTCATCCTGGACTTTAATAGGAATATATGTAGCAGTTGATTTGTTTGCTGTTGTCTTTGCATCTGGTGCTGAGAAGGAAACGGCTGAATTAATGAACTGAGTAAACATGTGCAGTAGTACTTCTGTTTTAACACTAGAGGGCAGTATTGGAAGGTAAAGTATGGGGTTAGTACACCAGTACTTCAACTCTGAAGATTTTACACACACACAGGATTTAAGTTGCACATGTAAAGGTTTTTCTTCTAGAGCAAATGTCCATCTGAGTTTGTAGTCCTCAGGTGTATTCCAAAGATGTGTACAAGACGTATAGACTGTTTTTGTATTCGCACTCAGCCTGTACTAAAGCTTACATTGTGAAGAGGATCATCAGTAAAAGAACCAAACTCCTGGTGTGTTTGTGCTCAGAGGCTCCTGCAGCATCCAGAGCTCAGCAACAGTCAGCTGCTCGCAGACTTCCTGTCCCCTCACATGGAGTCTCGGTTCCTGAACAGGACGCTCCCTGATGTCAGTCTCGGTATGTACCAGTACACATTCCTTTTTTTGTGAAGTGTTATTAATCCAGGTGCAGTGTTAATTTCATCAACGAAAACTGGGACAAAAAACTTTGACGAAAATGAGACTAAAACTAAATAAAATGTAATGTTTGTTAATCAGAACTATGACAAAATGTTTCCATTTTTGTCAACAAATGATTATGTGAAAGACAAAGTACTAACTAAAATGCCCAGTGTGTCGCTGTGGTGCGTTAACTGTGGCCCAAATTCGACAGTGAATAGCGGTGAATGCTCATGCTAATGAGAAGCCGGTCGGCAGAGTCTGTGTCTGAACCTTTGACAGTAGCTACCCCTTGTTTTACTGCATGTGATCATTCACACCCAGGACGTAGAACTGAAGGGACGTTCGTTACCAGATTAGTTAAAACGTTTAAAAATTCACCTGCACTGTTTTGCACTTTGTGTCTTTTAGCTGAATAAAAGACTTTCTCTTAAAAATGTCCAAATATGGTCTGGTCTCGTTCTCATGGATCCAGTATCGTGTATCGTCACACCCCTAATCTGCTGCACTGTTTTAATTTTATCTGATGATTTGGTGTCACCTCTCGGGCTGAACCCAGCCTGCCAACTAAGAGCCGGCTCTCTCACCACTGTTCCTGTGCCAACAGGCTCCTTCACCTTTTCCTTCCTTGAGATGACGATTTGCTAACTCAGTGTTTGTTTTACAGGGAAAATTTTCAAGTCTGTCCCAGGGAAGCTGATAAAAGAGGTGAGTTCCTCCTGAGTTGAAATCCTGGTGTAGGTCTTTTTAGTGATGCTGACATACAGATACAAAAACATCAGCTACACACTCTGCAGCACTGTAGGTATTTCTCCAGGCAAACCAGAACACAGGTTCCTGGGAGCCCTCGCGTCCCAGTGTTCAGCTTCAGCATGTGTTGACAGAGCTGTGTAACTAGTTTAACATGATGGCAGCGATGAAGACATTAAACTCTGTTTCCTAGAAAGGACAGAACTTGGAGCCTTTCATCCAGTCTTTCTTCAACTCCTGCGAGTCACCCAGTCTTAAACCCAGCCGCCCCGAGCTGACCATCCTCAGCCCCCTCGGCAGAGAACAACAAGAAGGTAACAGGAAATATATTGTTTAACACAACTCTCACTAAAGGTCTCTGTTCTGCTGAAACCAGAGCAGGATGTTTGCCCTTCTCATGCCACAGCTGCTGGCAAATCCCAACCTCCTCTTGCTCGTAAGCAGCCGGCTTCAAGCGCTGAACTAATTAAGCCCAACACTGCATCAGATAAAGTTGTACTGTGCTCTCGTGCCAGGCTACGGGGAATTTAAAACAGCCAATTTTATCAGATCTGAAAGGAAAGGAGTTTCCTCTGCCCTCAGAAAGGAGGCCATAGACCGAGCAGGGTGGAAGAGTGAGGCATTTTCTTTACTGTGGAAACAGAAGGGTGTCAGACAGGACTAGCACAAAGGCACTTAATACAGCCCCACCCGTTATATTGCTATTTGGGCACTTGGCTTGGATTATTTGGATACATCACTTTATATATGTAATGTTATACTGTAGTAGATACATTCATGTCCATAAATATTTGGACAGCTTTTGTAATTTTGCCTTTGTAAACATCAGAGTTGATTTGAAGTGAAGCAGCCAGGACGTTATTGAGTTGTCGACTTCAGTAGGACCCACTGGGCCATAGACCGAGCAGGGTAGTCGGAGTCGTTTGCTTTTGGACTTTTTATTGGATTTGTTAATAAATATCAGGACCGTTGTAATGGTTATCTGTAGTTTGTATTTAAATGTCTTTCGTTGTTACAGTTCTTATAATAACTACGTAATGAACGGACATGAGACTGAATATTTACGTGTTGAGCTGGTGCGACAACTCACGGTAAATTACCGTGTTGCTCAGCCGCCCACTCGTTTATTCATAGAATAAAACAAAGAGAAAATCAACTTCCTGTGTCTCATACAATGGCGCCAAAAGGCCATCACAAATGAACCCTTAAGAAACCACAAGTTTACAATAAATTTCACTTCAAATGAACTTGACACTCAGCTGCAAGAAGATTTGTCCATTAGAGATGCTGGGAATGTTACATTTTTCTTAAAAAATATTTAAAGTATCTATTATCAAAATTATTTTCATTTTTTATATAAACAATAGTTAAGCAGGGGTAATCCCACTGCAGTCAGCGAGCCCTGGCCACAATTGCAGCATCATCATTTCTTCTTTACACAATTTCAGTGAAGGAGGCAGAAGACAAAATTCACAGACCTGGCTTAGTGCAAATTTATACTAGTATGAAGCTTAAGCAGTCTGAGTTTGACAAATCTGCCTCTATGTTCTCACCAAAATGTGAATCTGTTGTTTAACAAATCATAAACAGTCTTTAAAATACAGTCAATTAAAAGCCTAAGTACAAAGGCTACTGTCACACGGACTGCTGTGTCTGTACCACAAGTATCAACACACACAATACACTCTACACATCCACACTCGGACAATGCTGGGTGTAAACTGTACTCTGTCACTGCCAAGAACAAACTAATACCAGTGAAATAAAATGTTCCAGGTAATGAAATGAATGCTCGTGTGCTGTGACGCAGGAATGTCAACACACACCAAACAAGTTAATACACAGAGGCAGATGCTTGTATGGTTTGGCAGGTAGTTGTGAGCTCTTGTCATTACATTGTGAAGTGTGTGTGTGTGTGTGGACAAATGTGGGTGTGAAAGGAGAGCAGATCATATAAGGAAGCGGTTTCCTGATATGCCTGAGCCTGAATCAGCATGATGCAATGTTGCAATGACTAAGATCACTGCTCTGCGGAGATACTGTATTTGGAATGTCAAGGAGAACATGTTGGTACATTTTGTGCTATTGTAGGTCTCAGTTCTTGTTACCATGCTAACTCTGAGAGACGAGACAGTCCAAGTAACTACAAAACAGTGCTGATTTATTCAAAGGATCACAGGTAAAATTAACATTACACGCTCAGGTATCTTGCACCTCCAACACCATACCTCTTGACTAGACTACGCCCGACCTTAACCTCAAAGGGACCAAAGTAATCTATTCCTACATTGGTGAATGGAGGCTTATCTCCTGTGAGGCGATCACTTGGTAAGTTTGCCATTTTCTGTTTTCCAGGTTTTGCTGCTAACCTTCTGCATGTTACACACTTTGACAACACTTTCCTGATAGCAGAATTTGCCTTGGGAATCCAAAACCTCTCTCTTAAATTAGAGAGTATGTAGTTCGTTCCACTGTGTCCTGTAACCTTGTGAATATGACGTATAATCAAAGCAGACACATGATGGTCTTTTGGAAGTATTATTGGATGCTTAGCCTCAATGGGCAATGATGACTGCCCCAACCTTCCTCCTACTCTCAAAACCCCATCCTGTAACACGGGATCCAGTTTAATGATATGACTATTTCTTTCAAGTTTGTCACCCTTTTGAAGAGCCATAATTTCATTTTTGAAACTGTCGTGGCTAGAGTGTGATACCGACTAAATTAATTCAGACAAACATTACAATTTAAAGGATCATTTAATATTACAGTTATTCTGAATAGAGTAGTATTTAAACACATAATCTTGTAGTTAGGGATCAGAGAACAGAGACTCTCCTCTTGCAATGGAATAGATAAAGCATAAGAAGGTTGTCAGAAGCACCAGTCAGTCGTCGTCTCCCCCCGGCCCTTCGAGGCCGGGCTTGTGGTACACTGTTCACGGTAGCATGGTCATCCTCTCTCTTCCAGGCTCACTCCTTTATCAGCTATATAGCTACTTCCCAACAGCTGGACTTTGTCAGTCTTGACGTCCATCGGGCCCCCACCCTTCTCACTCCTCTATTCCGGGAACCCTCTACAGCTTGCACTGGAAAACAGGAAGTCTGACCTAATGTTCCTGCAAAGATCCTCACAAAAGAACAGGGAGTTTATCTTTGACCATACTTAGGATTTAACTAGAATTCTTAGAACTATGCTAATAAGTTTTAACTATACAAAGTTTGCTCTGAGATGTACTTCGAAAACAGGAAACATCTTGACCACTTACATAAGCCCAACTCACATGAACTTAATGAACCCATAACCACTCAGCTCTCCCTCACACAAGCTAATAACA
>NW_018128100.1:15958-25580 GCF_001952655.1 Monopterus albus
TTTTTTTTAGCAGATGTAGCTGTGCTGACGTACAAATGTACTGCAGTATTTTCTGGAAATGTGAGTGAACTCCATGGTCATTGACTACCAATCCATTAATCTGATGGTTTGGATGTGTTCAACTAATCTGAATAAACTTCACTGGAATCTTCAGTGGAGAAAATGGACTTGCATCACAGCAGATGAGTAAAAACAAGTGTGTGTGTCTTTACTGTGGATCCACAGCACAGAGTGAGAGTGAGAACAGTCTCTGCCAAGCCTTGGAATCTGGATGTTTTTCTGCAGTTGGCAGCTGCTGCCGGCTGCCTCGGGCTCACTGAAGCCCAGAGTTCCCAAGCATTATTATGCAGTGGATGTTTGGGAGACCCCTCACACAGAGAAGCCTTGTTCACTCCACTTGGACTGTGTCACGGAGGATCTCTGGCTGAAACACCGGACGTTGCACACAGATAAAGAACATTTTCCACCTACTTCTGAGATTCCCGCAGTTTCAGGCGTCTTGCTGAAAATGCTGCTTGGACTGTGTCTGACGCACTCGGCATGCTCCAGCCTGAACGTGTTGCTTCACAGCAAGGAAAAGACAAACGTCAACAACAGCCATGACGCCCCATTCGCCACCTGATCAAAAGATTCTGACAGGTTTTCATCAGATTCTTTAATGGCCCAGTTTCAAGAATCCTCAGTAAAAATATGTCACATTGTTGTTTTTAAGGATCAGTGCAGCATGATCAGGCTTTTTAAAGCCAAATGTCAAAGTTGGTCTCAAATAGTCAGGCTATAGTTTAAAATACTTTATCACCAAGTCCAGATTTACATGCAAGCTTTAGTATTCATAACACTTCATACTCAAATGTTAGCTGCACAAGAAAACATGGGTTAAAAACAGAATGAGGCAAACACATGAACAAAATCTACAGATGAAGCCGTAGACCGAGGTTGGATACTGGTCAACACTACAGGGACCAACAACGAAAGGTGAAACGTGTTGTTACATGAACGACCAGAACCAGCTGCAATATTAGGGAACGGGATGAGACAATATTCGGAATGAAACGAACAGAGACAAACTGCAAACACAGCCAGAGAGCATAAAAGACTTTGTACAAAACACATTGTTTATGGTTACGAATACTGGGACGAGCCGCTGGAGCTGAGTGTGACGTCAGTCGAGCTAATGCATCGACACTTTGGCATTTTACATTGCAATACCTTCACAAATTCATCAATTGTTTTCCAAACTGCCACCAAGAAAAATGACAGACTCTATACTACTACAGAAAGTTGCAGGATTGTCATTCAGCTCAATGCAGCTGCTAGTGGTCATTAGAGGAACTGCAGCTTAGCAGTTAGCACTTAACATTTTAGATGTGTTTTTAGCAGTGTTGTCCAAACTTGGTCCAAATGGAGATTCAAGACACTCCCAGCTAGACAGTCTGGGAAAAAACTGGCCACTGGAGCGCTTCAGTTTAAAATAAGGCCAGATATCTTCACCAGTCCTGGAGGATTATAGCCACATGCTGCTTATAAAAACAAAGTTGGATCAAAAAACCTTTTCTGCTGTGTTTCCTGGATGGATTCAGTCTTACATGCTCCCGCACAGAGTCCAGACCAGTCCCAGCCAAACCAGTGGAGTGCTTAGTCTAGAAGCTGCATTGTAGATCTTGATGCGTCCTTCAACAGAAGGATAGACCGTCTTTCTTTGTGAGATGTAGCTGGACACAACTGAAATGTCCAAATCCCCTGAAGAGAATGCAAATAGATGTTAACTTAAAAAATGCCCACATCTCCAACAACAAATCAAGCCAAGTCCCTGAGCACCACGCCACCTCACCGCTGTCGTGTTTGAGCATCTCCTCTTTGATCACAGAGAATCCGTCTCCACCTGTCACCAGGTAGGACGGCAGCACCACTTTATAAACAGTGTCATCCTGAACCGGCTCGTAGCGAGGTACGCGACACTTTGTGCAGAGGATGCTGAGGCTCCTCACGCGCTGCTGCGGTGGTTGGGCGAGGTCAAACTCCACGTGGAACCCTGTTGGATGACAGAAAAACCTGGCAGTTAATGCAGTCCAGAACGATCAGATGGTAAATGGACTGTATTTATATATCGCTTTTCTCACAGTGTGTTGCACTGGCCAAAGCGCTTTACAGGAGATCATACACCATTCACCCATTCACACACCGATGACAACAGGCTGCCACACAACGGCACTAGTCAAGCCACCGGGAGCAATTCAGGGTTCAGTGTCTTGCTCAGGGACACTTAGGCATGCAGGGAGACTGGGAGTCGAACCACCAACTTGCTGGTTAGGAGACAAGTGCCCTACCTCGTGAGCCACAGACCACCCCCAGATCATCGAATCAATGCCTCTGAGACAGTCTGAAGTCAAACTCACTACAGGACTGTCTGGTGCTAGGTGCACCTACAAATAGGCAACAGTACAGATGGACAGTATGTATAGATGCAGATACCAGACACTTGCAGGAATTCTCCGGTACTCTGGCCGTAGCGTTGCACCGAGTGTTCAAAGGCTTTCCTCAGCGTGGAGCCTTTCAGCTGCACCAGGTCAAAGGTTCCTCCGAAGGGTAAGACGGAGATCAGGTCCTCCATGGTGATTGAACCTACAGACCACACATCAACACTGCTTTGTTAAATTCTCCCGACAGATTTGTGCGTGTAGAGTCACTGGGAGGAGAATGGAGCAGAGTGAGCCAGCTCAAGCCATGCCATCTTTTTCTGGGCGCCATTCTGGCTCTGTAAGTAAAATACCGCGCTGGTTTGACTTGACTTCTACGTAAAAATGAGCAACGCACCGTTCCTAGTGTGTTCATCGATCGACGCCCGGATGCCTCCTCCGTTGAAGATGCAGGCACTGACGTGGGTCCACTGGATGCCGTCTGAGAATTGAATGTTGTTCTCAATCTGAACAGTGGAGACAAGAAATGTACATGGGTCAACCTTGGTTACTACATTGTACTCTATGACCTGTGTACAAATGACTACTGGAGGTAACTTCATGGTGTAACTCTGAAAACCAATCAGCTAATCATAATGAAGGTGGGTTGCTTCTTTTGAAACTAACTTTTTTTTTTCAACTTAAAATGTGATATTAAAGGAACAATTCAATATTTTGGCAAACAAGTTTTCTCCCTTTTTATCTAAGAGATCGACAAAAAGGTTGATATTAATCTGGCTGAATGTTAAACAGGACGTGGTTAGCTTAGCTTGGTTTAGCAAGACTGACTGGAAATAGCCAAGACATTTTGTCTGCTGCCACTGCCATGTCGAAGAATCCAGAGAATCAGATGTTTAATCTGCATCAAATTCAAAAACTGTTCCTGAATTCATTCGACATCAACCCAGAATTCAGTGAAAATAGCTGCAGACTCATGTTTAGCCATTGCCCCCCCCTTAGCAGCTCACATGACAGGATTTTAAGCTCAGTTATCAGATTTTCTTGTTAAGTTGCACCTTGAGAGTTGCCGTTGACTTCAGCCTCGGTATTTTCATGTGCACAGGCTTTTACATTCAACCTATTATTGAATAAGCAGAGCACCTGTTAATCTTTTGTGTGGTTGATTTAACCAGTGTTTTACATCCAGCTAACAGCCAGCGGTGCTCAGAACACCTTCCGCTCTGCAGCTCTGCCAAGCCAGCAGAGGACACGTGAAAGTCTTCCATTTACACATTTAATAAGAGAAGCGACTACAGTGACTACAAGGTGAGAAGGCTCCGGCTCAGCTCAGGTGTCGTCTGACTGATCACAGTGCACTTTAATTTCCAGTAATTAGTCAGAGCTTTGGTGCAATGATAAAGGGAATAAACTGGAAAAGGAGAATGAAAGGCCAGGATGAAGTCAGTTTGTCAGCTGGAGCTACTGGGAGTACTGGAAACAGATGCCTTCAGTTCTCCAGCCGAGCCAGCAGAGGACACGTGAAAGTCTTCCATTTACCATTGCGTCACAGATCAGGTTTCCCATGTTGCATTCCTGAAACCGACAGTCCTTGTTGTCTCCACTGAGGAAGACCAGAGTTTTTCCCACCACTTGAGCCGAGTAGTTGGCCAGGTTCTTTTTCCATTTTTCCACATCAGCAAGAACATCTGGATCTGGACAAGACAGTACTCGGTTTTAGAGGGAGCCGTTTTCATGTGAACACAGTGAATGTCTGGTTTCTGCGGGTTCAGAATAAAGAGCTGGACTAAGGGTTTGGCCGTGACACCACTCCCTCGCTCCCGCTCCACCACCACACAGAAGATGACACACAGATGACATTAAAACATGCACGGACAGAGCGGCGTCAGTGTGTCGTTCACATCTAAGAACTGTGTCAGAAAAAACATTCTGTCCTACAACATAAAGAGAAGGAAGAAAAACCTGGTCATTCTTTATTTTACAGGTCCTGTATTTTACAGCTCATTTCTTAGAAATGTTTTCTCACAATTATCTAAATAAAATCACCTTTCATTTCAATTTCCAAAAATATTTCCAAGAACGAACTTTGGTACCAATTATAGGAAAAGCACAGCTGCAGTTATTACGTACCACGTGGTTCAGTCGAGATTTAAGGAAAAAAGAGGAAACAATGTGGTAGTTAAGTGAGGTCTCCAAGAAACAAAGGGAAATGAAAAGTCTGCGCTGCAACACAACACTTTCACTTGCGTCTGTGTTGGTTGAACTGCTGACCTTGGTTTTGTTTTGCACATGCTCCATGATAAACATCTCACACACAGAGCAGCTCTATGTACAAACTCAGAGTAACGCGACAGTGCAGCACATTTTCTGTCTCGTCTGGAACCAACAGTTTGTTTCTAGGAAACTGACGGCGTCTGGTTGTAAACTACGTCTCACTCACCTACTCCATAATTTCCTTTTTTCCTTAAAAACTCAAAAAACAGACACTTTACACTTCCTCTATGTCCTTTATCATTTTTACTAAACCTGACATTATTATTAACTAGAGAATCCGTGACCTGTAAAATGAACAAAGATTTACTCTTTACCCTGTGGGATGCTGCTGTCCAGTAGAATTGGGTTTCCTGTGGACTTCACCACATTTCCAGCCTCATCAAAAGTCACCTTCAGATAACCCAGATATTTTCCAAAGGCATAGGCCTGCACCACAGGAACCTGCCGCCCGTCATCTGACTTCACAATGAACGGATACGGACCTGCAGGGACCTCAGTGGACGGGGGGGCTCCTGAAAGACAAGGTGTGGGAACCAAGGAAAAGTTCAGAGGCTGTGGGATCGGAAACAGCAGCCTGAACTGGAAAGTGTCCCAACGCGTGGGTTCACTACACAGTAACCTATTATCTTTTTTTAAAAACCGGTTCCTTTATAATGTGTCAAAACATTTAAAAACTCTTCGCACAGTTGCTCACAGCTGTGATTCCAGTGTCTTGTTTTAACATGATCATGTTAATAAAGACAACACAGCGGTGAGGAGGCTACCTGTCATCTGCAGGTGTCGTCATTCCAGGTCCAAAGACGTGACATTGTCCAAAATTCCACAATAGAGAAAAGTCCAAAAAGCCATTAACCATCTAACAACACTTCACATTTCTTTGGTCAATAATACCGGGTAATTATATATCCATTAAAGAGATGACTGCAGAACAGTTTGTTTATCCTGATTCTTGCTGCAGAGAATCCTCGTTATTTCCTGGAGTTTCTGTGGCCTGAGGTCCAAACCAACAACTCGCTTCCTCTGACTGGCCTGAGACTTATTTATGGAGGCCAGGCTCAGGCTGACAGCATGTTTACTGTGGAGTACGCCACAAGACTCAAAGTCTGCTCGCGTTCAGGAGCAGACACACACAGAAGGACAGTTTGAGTGGAATGAGAATGCAGTGGGAGTGCAGTGTTTGTCAGGGGGAGTAAAAGTCACATTGATACTCAAATTAAAGAGCATTCTCAGCATGGGAGCCAGAATAAGCAAGTCTGAGCAGCCTGCTCTGAAAAAGAGGCTTCATGTCAGGCTGCTGGTTTTAATTCAGAGCTGACGATGCTGGGAATGCCTCCCACCTCGCACACATGGAAACACACTGGAGGAAAGGTGGTTGCAGAACACCACCACCAACACTTACATCAAAACACAATCCTGTATCTACACCAATGCAATAGATCCAGCTAATTAAAATGTAGATCCACACGGTTTGTGTGGATCTGGTTTCACTTGTAGCAAAACAGGTAGCTATGTGCGAACATGAGACGGACAAGAGGGGACGAGCCTGGTGCCATTCTGTTGATATTCTGTGACACTGGTATTAGGCTCAGATCAACTTTGTTAGCATAACATGCATGTAGCTGTAGTTTCTTCATGGCCCATCTCACTTCGTTAGAACCAGGGTTTCAACTCGATCTAAACCGCCGCAGTGGAGCCGATGCGTCCCAGTATGTGTATGGAAAGAAAACATCAACTCCCTGCTTTGTTTTCTCAGCAAGATTGATGAGAGAAATGCTGGACTGCATCGATCTGGAGACACTAGCCAAGAGAGGCAAACCCAAGCTTTCTCTTAGATCCATAAATAATCATGTGACAGCTGTGGCGTTAAAAGCTGTATGCACCTACCTGTATAGAGGAAAGTGTTGCTATGACCGCCGATGACAACGTCGACTCCACGAACCTTCCTGGCGACCTCCTGGTCCATGGTGAAACCAGAGTGACCCAGAGCGATGATCTTGTTGACTCCCAATTTCTGAAGTTTGTCCACGTGAGGCTGCATGGCGGTCACCTCGTCCTCGAACCGCAGGTGTGGTCCTGTTGCACAACAAGGTCAGTGAGGGCAGTGAAATGCTGAGACAGATTCAGAGGCAAACACAGAGACTCACCGGGTTTGGACAGAGCGGACGTCTCCTGTGACGTGTATCCCACCACGCCCACCTTCTGCTTTCCAACAGTCACTATCTTATAAGGTTCATAAGAGATTCCAAAAGTCGGGGCCAGAGTTTTGTCAGATTTGATGTTTGCACTGAGAACTGGACACTTGATCTGCTCCATGAACGGTTTCATTAGTCCCTCTACGCCATTGTCAAACTCATGGTTTCCAAGCGTCTGAAAAACACAAAACAAAGTCACATGAAGAAGTCGGAGAGCTGCTCCTAAGTATGGACACTGATTTTAACTTTAGAAGGCTGTTCCACTAAACTTAGCTCGCAGCAAGTGATGAAAGAATTCTGGTTGTCTACATCCGGCCCAGCCAGAGCGATCTCCGTCAGCTCAGCCTGTTTAACCTGGACCCCACAGAGTGCAGTTCTAATGATGAGTGAAGCCTGAAGAGGCCTGTGCTCGGCCCAAACCAGGGCCCTGGATCCCACTGGGAGGTACCAACACCAGCAGCAGATTTAGGTTGTTCCACGCAGGTTGTTTCTCCAGTGGATTAGTGCCCCCGCTCTGAAAACATGTTCTGGTTATTGCCTGCTTACCTGATATTTGAGCACAGTGAGGTGTGTGTGGAGTTTCATACTGATCTGCTGAACAGAGCACACACAGGGGACCATGGAGGCCTCTCTCTCTCATCAACTCGCTGGTCTGTGACAGTCTGTTCTCCACCAGGTTAACAAACAACTCACTCAGCCTTTTCTTATTCTGGCTAAAGATTTAAAAGCACACAGCACCTGCTCATTAAATGCTTCTTCTTTATTTGCTGCTATTAAGATAAGTAAACCCAGCTGAGCCTTTTAACCTGGAACCATAAATCGGCTTCGGCCTGTCAGTGACTGATTCCTTGGTTATAAACAGGAACATTTCCTCCTCCTTTATCTCTGATGGTTTTAATGTGCAAAGATGATCCTCTAGTTGTGGTTTCAGTAAAGACAAAGTGCATTTATGGTCATAAGACATGAGCCAGTTGACTCAAAGCTTCAGGGTGGTGTTGGTGTTCTCCATCTAAAGGTCACTTCTTTATTGTAGCTTTCAGACCTGAAGGGTTCAATGATAAACGATCTGACCAAGAACAACATAACAGATTAATTCTATTCTTAAAATGTGGTTGTGAACCTTAGTGGCAGAGACATTAAAGCTCTGATTAGGACAGAGCCTACAGTATAAGCAAGAATGACTGTTTTTGATAATAGTATGTTAGAAATAAACAGGAGGAACCTGTTCCTTTCTGGGTTTAGTGGGTACTTCCATATTCTGCTAGTGTTTACTGCACTACATTTATCTGAGAGCTACTTAGAAACTAGGACTGTACATAAAACGTGATTAGTTTAATAAACGGTCTTTTGTGCAGATTCACCAAACATAATCGTGTAGGACACGATTATGTTTGACTACATTTGTACTTCTACTGAAACTTGACCCACAATTCTTAAGTACTTTTATTGATAACGAAGAATTTGCTTATTGCATTGCTACTTTTACTGAAGTGAAGAATCTGAAAACTTCTTCCACCAGTGGTAACAAAACAGTCCAGTAAACCCAGTGTGAACTGATCGTATCACTTTGGTGAGACTAGAGGAATCAATCGCGTAATCAATACTGTGGGCTGCAGAAAATCAAGTCAAGTAAAGTTTCTTACCATGGCATCGTATCGCAGGCTGTTCATGAAATGCGCAGCCTCGGCTCCCTTGTAGTAATTGAACCAGACGGTGCCCTGGAACTGGTCTCCGGCGTCCAGCAGCAGCACGTTGCTCTCGGTGTTGCGGATCTTCTTGATCATCGTGGCTCTCCGGGCCACGCCAGCGAAACACTGGCCACTACCGTCGCATTTCCCCGAGTGCGTGCTGGTCTCCTCTACCCGGGCATGCACGTCGTTGGTGTGGAGGAGAACCAGGTCCCAGGCCGCCGAGGGGGACACAGTGAAGCACAGCAGGAGGAGGCAGAGCCGCAGCAGAGCGCTCCGCTTAGGGTGCACCGCTTTCATTTGTCCGCGGATGGCTGAGCGCAAAAATGCAGGAGGAGAAACTGGAGACGGTGGCTGGTACAGGATTAGTTTCCTCTTACACAACAGACCCAAAACTTATTAAAAGTTCTCTTCTAGCTCTCCACGCCCCCAACACGTCTCCTTATAAAATATCGGAGATCCCCTGAGACTAGTTGCCGGGCAAGCCTTTAGAAAAGGAGGAGGAGGATTTGACGTTAGGATATATGAGGTGCCGTACGGGACTTTTTTCAGAATTATCCTCTCACAGACACATGTGAAACCAAAGTCTTTTACATACTATAATGAAAACCACTCACACATACAACTGAAATGCTTTCACACATACAACTGAAAATCATTTCAGTGAAACAGGAAGGTGATGGAAAAAAAGCTGAGCAGATTTCAAAATACAGGCTAACAACAGTTAGCCACAGTGATGTCTGCTCAACAGCCTGCAAGCAAAAAGCAGCTTATAAGTATACTGGCCTCAGCAGAGACCATGAAGCCCTGTCAAATGTGACAACTGGACAACAGCTGACCATTCCAAATCCAAGTGGGGACACGCTGGACAGTCATCTAGCATCACTTTTCCCATCCCACCAACACAGCAGCAGGCTACCTTCTTCTGCAGCTCCAGTAAGGAGAGAACTGTAGAGCAAGTATTTCAGCCACAATGTATGTTCATCTGATCCTCTTTGTTTCTGAAGTACAGACTCTATTTTTTGAGGTGAAAGGAAATGAAGAGGATGTTGCA
>NW_018128100.1:30184-31285 GCF_001952655.1 Monopterus albus
TTACTGGAGCTGCAGAAGGAGGTAGCCTGCTGCTGTGTTGGTGGGATGGGAAAAGTGATGCTAGATGACTGTCCAGCGTGTCCCCACTTGGATTTGCAACGGTCGGCTGCTGTCCGGTTGTTGTCACATTTGACAGTGTTCTCATGGTCTCCGCTGAGGCCAGTATAGTGTTAAGTAATGCAGCTGCTTCTGTGAGGCTGCTTGCAGGCTGTTGAGCAGACATCACTGTGGCTAACTGTTGTTAGCCTGTATTTTGAAATCCGCTCCGTTTTTTTCATCACCTTCCTGTTTTACTGAAATACCTTCCTGTTTCACTGAATTGATTTTCAGTTGTATGTGTGAAAGCATTTCACTTGTATGTGTGAGTGGTGTTCAGTATAGTATGTAAAAGACTCTGGTTTCACGTGTCTGTGAGAGGATAATTCTGAAAAAAGTCCCGTACGGCACCTCATAAGGATACACCTTTTGTTCTCTGATGTTTTCCCAAGGCTTGTTTCTGAGTTGGGCTTTAGCACTTTGAATTTCCTTAGTAATCTAAAGTGCTGTGCACACATTTGGATCGAATATTCGCACCTCTAGTTAATACAAGTTTAAAAGACAAACGAAGGCCCTCATGGATAATTTACTGAACAGGCCTACTGGGCACAGACCAAGGGGCCCCGGAGATCAGGGGGCCCCTGGACCAGAGCGTCTGTGTGAAGTAACTACTAACATTTCTTGTTAGAAATTCAGTCAGCAAAACTGCAGAAAAAATGAGTAAAAACAGATGCAAACAGCCACTAAGAGTCACAGAGACATGCGAACATAGATTTGTTAAATCCTAACAAGCACACAGGAACTGAGTGGTTTATGAGGGCCAGTATAGAAAAGAGAATATTTCTACAGTCACACACTCCAGCAAATTATCAACCACCCTTGACATTTTCTCCACTTTCTTATAACAAGTTTTTATCTATTTATTGACCTAAAAAAAGCATTTGACACAATCAATCATGAATTATTAGTGGATTAGTTAGAAAAATATGGGATCAGAGGAATGGTTCTGAAATGGATTAAAAGTTATTTGACACAGAGGCGTCAATTTGTGAAGTTGGGTGAATA
>NW_018128100.1:35003-54862 GCF_001952655.1 Monopterus albus
TAGGTATAAGCAAATTGATACTGGATTAGCATTTGTTGGATATGTGTAAAATTATGTGTGTTGACATATCAACTGTCTTTACATGCTTGAAAGAATAAATCAAATCAAACAACCTCAGAGGTCCAAGACAAATAAAAGAGACAAAAGTAACCACAGAGATGCAAAGTGACACAAAAAAGCAGCAAAGCAAGTGGCCACAATTAAATCTAGATGCAACACTATTAAAACAAGTGTCACCCGACAGACCTGGTGCATTCACTATGTATTTATCTTGAGTAAACCAAGTTCGTCATCAAGCAGGCTGTATAGCAGCCTGAGCAGTTTATTTAGCCTTGATGATGATACCAAAGAGCTGCAGTGTTCCGGGGTGAGGTCATGATTGTACTGAGGGTGTTTTGGTAAAGACCTAGGGGAGCTAAAGCCTTCAAAGTGCAGCGCCACATCTTGTTCTAATTAGTAAATACAGTTGAGATAAAGAAGAGTGACGCAGAGAAGAAAAGACGGATGAGCTGAAGCCAGAGCTCGACCTCACAGTGTTTGGCTTCTGTTCCTGTAAATTCCAGGGCAGCAACAAACCACTTTACTCACTGTTTTCTTTTAACTCTCACCACCTAGAATTTTATTTAACTGCCACTTCCAGTGTGCTAACTCATCAGTGTAAATTACAAAGTGGGGTCAGGCCAGAGTGACAGTTACAAACTACTGTATATGAAGAACATGCAGTAAAGTCATGGCTGTGTGTGAGTGTATATCCTAGTGGTAAATTACAGATTGACTTTTAAGTGAGTGTGACACACTCCCACACAGCCAAAGGCAACTGCACATCATCATGGAAACAGACCCCACCCAATCTCATGATTCACAGCAGAATCACTTTCTTTACACCTGAACAGTCGGGCCATGTCAAGTTCAATTTATTTACGCTGACCAAAATCACAAACGTGTCCCAGAGAGGTTATCCGAGTGCAACCTCGAGCCTCAAGTGTCTGGTGTCAGTTTGTTTCGTGTCTCACTAGACCCTCTGGCTGAACAGACATTAGTTAGACCATTTTAGGACGATCTGAGGATTGATTGATGGACAACAATTTCATCCATTTGAACACAATCTAGTGTGCAAAAATCCACTGAATGTCTGTACTGTCAGATTTTTTTAAACTTCTGCCTAATGCTTACACTATTTGTAAGAGTTTTCCATGTTATACACAGCGTCTGTGCGAGTGTGTTCTCTGGGACTGAAGACAACGACTTTACCAGAACAATACAGATGTTGAAACAACATCCTGACACCAGTGGCAGCGTTGATCTCGGCCCTCCTGGGCGGCTGCAGCTGGCACAACAAACACTGCAGCTATTTTGATGAAAGGATGAGACTCCAGCTGATGATATGCATCAGTGTCCTCGTTGGGACATCACTTCATTCATGAAGCCAGAGAAATTAGAAATTACACTGATGAGGGAGAAAGTCCACCAGTCACATACTGGTCAGGAGGTCCAGCGTGTACCGTAGGTAAGCCAGGATTTTGCCCACGTTCATGAGACTAGACGTCTGCTAAAGATGGGAAAGGTTATTGACTTCATCTCTGTGTCCAGGTCCAGCGTCTGATTCCAAAGGATGTGTCAGTTTAGTAAGTTACTGTGTGTTAGCAGAATACATGTAAAAATCAACAGTGACTTCCTGTTTGAGCCGGAACAAGGACTCGATGTTAGGCTGGTTCCTGCCTTGCTATAAAAAAATGTCACTTAATATTTGTATTAAAATTATTAAACTATGGAACATGCTCCGTTTCAGTTCAGAAATATTCTGCTTTGAACTTGGCATTATTGTAATTCCTCAGAATTGCCATTTATGTATTTATTTGTTTGTTTTTTTTTAAACGTTTTAAGGCTATTGTTGCATTTTTGGTTAAAAACCCATTTTGTGAAGGACCTGGAGTTGCACCTCCGATGTGAGAAAAAACTAATAAAATCATAATTCTCAATATTATCCCACTAAATTATTGTGATTTTGTTTTGCTGGAACATAATGTGTTGGGGCAGAGTTGCCAGTTCTCTGGGATGACTTAACAAATGTTAATGCAAAGAACCAACATAAAATTGGCTGATATAATGTAAGTTCTGTGACGATGTTTTTAATTTCAATTGGGTTTTTTTTTTTAACTGGCAAAATAAACATTAAAAAATCCATTTACTGTTATTTCCTGAACATAAAGAACATGAAACATAAATGTAACCATCCGTTTGTACTTTTAGGGTGGGCATGGTCAAAGTGGGAAAAATAAAAGTTTTATTCTAATAGGGAGTCATCTTTTATACTGATATGCTGGATTAAAATACATTTCAGCACATATTTACCTCCCACATATTGCACCAGTTGGAATTAATGCAGCTGTGTGTGCATAAGGCAACAGTTGAGCTTCCCCAGTGAGTCAAATGTATTTTTAAGGAGGCAAGTGTAACACAAAACCAAAGTCACACCCAGCAGCTCTCCTCCACCACTCCTCATCCCATATCACCTGGAAACCTGACTCATTCATCAGCCTCAGGGAAGATTCAGCCGTGTTAGGATGCTAGCCTGCAGCAGTTCCCTCCCTGCTTCTTCACATTAAAATATGATTCATGTGAGAGTCTTGTTTCACTAGAGGGCAGCAGAGCACAAGGGATCCATCTAAACCCAAGGCGTGATGAGCATCAAGTCTCACAAAACGCTGCTGTGTAAAATAAAGAAGTCAGACTCTTAATAATGCCTATATGAATTTTAAGTAGCGAGATGATGTGTTATGAATAAGGGAACATCAGAGCTGGACGAGGATCTCAGAGGCTGTGACAAGTGCAGCCCAGCAGAGCAGCGACTGGAAATGACCTTGAGGATGTTATTTACTGCGTGTGTGCAGGAGGAAAACTGCAGTAATGAATCACAGGAACTAATTCTAACCTGCCAGCTGGAGACCACAAGCATTCTGTCTGAACAAGGCCTGAGCCATTTAAACACATCTGACCCAAACAATAAGAACTCTGAGGTGGCAACAGACTCAGCACAGTGGCTCCTGACACGATGCATGAATACACTGCAGAGCAGCCTCCGAGTCCACCTGGGGGGCATCTCTCTCTCCTGCCATCGCTCTGCTGCCTATAATAAAGGCTCGAACAGCTCTTGTGTAATGCATGAAACACATTAAACAGTCAGATCACAGAGTGCGGTGCTCGTGTCAGTGGATTGTACGAACCAACTACAGCCACAGACGCTGTGAAACAATCTGCTGCTGAACTGCCCTCCTGCTCCACAGGGAGGTCAGAGGGCCACCACAGGTCAGTGCCACTGGAGCTACAGGGGATTAATAAAGCCTGTATTCATAAGAGATGCTAATTACTACCACGAGACTGGACGGCCTGCTTCATTAAGGCAATGCATTCAAATCAAATCAGACACAATTATCTAATTAGAATAATAACACAAAGGAGGAGAGGGAAGGCTGCTCAGAGATCAGTTAGTGAAGGTGTGACAACTGCTGTGAGTTCAGTGTCCCTGTTTGTTTTCCTATCTCACCAAGCACCAATACAATAAGACCATAAACACAATCAATGATATTTAAAGGACAGATTCTCTAAGTAAAGGACAGGTACCGGTGTAGTGTTGCTCACGGTTTCTGCTTGCTGTAATCACCCCTCCTGATTTGGCCAGGCAGTACGTGGTAAACCTAGTGTCCCGTACCAACACACCTCTAATGTTGATGGTGACTAGTGCTAAAGGTACAAGTGAGGCTCATGGAAATAAACCAAAGCACTGGACAAACTGGAACGTTGATGATGGTGCTACATGAAAAGTTAGATGATCATCAAAGTTAATACAAGTCACCCTGAAGGGGGAGGAAGGTCTGAGCCACCTTTCATGACAATTCAGTGGTGCTGTTTTTGCAACTTCTCACTGAAAACCACAAACGTTAACCTCATGGTGGTGCCAGAGGAAAAGTCAGGGGATGATTGGAGCCATTAGGGTTCATCCTCTGGGCACCATGAACGCCCGCACCGAGTTCTGTGCTCATCCATGTTGAGACATTTCACTGACCTGCTGGTGCTGTTAGTCATCAGGGAACATCCTCTGGGCACCATGCCTGGACCAACAGGGCTGTGCAGATTTTTTGCACAAGGTCTGAAAAGGTGCTGTTGATCTTCATGCGTAGATTTGTCTTTCTCCCTGCAGTGAGTAATGCATGGAGTTCAAAGTGAACAGGTGCCTGGTATAAGGAAGCCTTAATCGTCTCAGTAGGTCGGGCCACATATTCATCTGCCCCAAGTCTTTAACTGCATCTGCCTCAGCAGCTGGTAGACAAAATGACTCATCAGCCTCAGGGAGGACTCCGCATCATGTTGCTGGAGGGCTCTGTTCATTTCCCACCAGAGTCTATTTCTACAGTAGAGGGCAGTAGAGCGCAAGAGAACAAGGGAGTCTGCTCTGTCAGCATCTCTCACACTACACAACATCATGTACATGGGCAGGACAACACAGCCCAGGTTCCTGTCTACATGCTAAATGTCTGTATGGAAAATGAAAAGGCACAACTTCCGCATTATCCTGAAAGACATTTGGTTATTTTGACAGGGGCTCTGGGGGGAAAAAAAGAAACGGATGAGGGCATGAGGAAGAGCAGAGTGACGCAGCCGTTCTTCTTCCTCCAGCTGAAGGATAACAACAGCTCTCCACAGAGCGGCCGAGTACATCTGCAGAACGAGTGTAGCAGGCGTACAGTGTTCAGTAAAACTCCTCCTTGCATTCATCCTGAAAAATCTGAATTGATGAGCAGAGAAACAACACATTCAGATGCTTTTCTACAGAAAAAGAGAGCTCAGTGAATGGTGTGAACAACTGGGCCGATGAAGGGTGAAGCCTCGTGTCTGATTGGCTGTTTGTGCTCTGTTCAACTTTCAGTGTGTATGAAGCTCAGTCAGGTGATCCTCAGACCAATGACAGCCAACGTTAGCAGGACAAAAAGACCAGAGGAGGTCGATTTATCTGCAGCCTCTAACAGTACGATGCTACTCTGTCTTCACGGACAAAGACTAGTTAGCATAAGAGCACATATGTCACTGGACGGTGGATCGAAGGGCGGATTAGCCAAAGCCAGTGTCGAAGTCTCACCAGCCCCGTACAGTATAGTCAGAAACCAAACAACACACCCGAAACCTGAAGATAAAGCACTGCAGGAAAAAGGTTTGACAATTTCTGTTCCTCATTAGGCGTCCAAACAAGTATGAACCCAATAAGAGGCTGTGTCCTGGAGAACAGAAAAACGGTCATCCTCCACCTCTAGATGTAGGAGCCACACTGGAAGGAACATAGCCCTGCAGTCTGGGAGGAAACTGGGCCGTGTGACCATCACACACGACCTGGTTGTTATTCTCGTGCGCACATGTGGCTCACGTTTCAGTTACGTCCAGGCATCTGTGGTAGTTTAGGAGCTCAGTGGTGTTCACACCGGAGCCGGGTACACAGCACTGACACACATGGATGTGAAGCAGCAACACAACAAGGTCAGCTGTGACTGAAACATCAGAGCTGAGCGTTGAGGCCTGAGAGATGAATCTCAGTGTCAGTCTGTTGATCGTCTCCTTTGGCACAGACTGAAATATCTCACCCGATATTTGATTGCACTCTTTTGTCCAAAAGAGCAGAAAAACAGTAACCACACACTCCATGACCCAAGCAAACCCAGGGGATGGCAGAGCTTGGAGACGTCAGGGTAAAGCAGACTATACACAGCCGCCCACGTACTGCGATTTGCGTCATGATCCACTCTACGGCCATCAGCGCACGTCAACTGCCAACGACGAGCCTCCCACAGTAAAAATGCAACGTGATCTTCAGTGTCAAAACCTGAGCTTCAGTTTGATCTGTCATCCCATCCACATCTGAACTCCTTTGAAACAGATGAAGACGGCATTGCAGAAAAGGTCTTGTCGAAGGAATATCAGGTTGAGGTACGGCGAGGAAACACCTGGAGGGGGTTCTCTTCAAAATAAGATGTCATACATAATGGAGTGTGTGTGCTGTTCCTGACAGGCCAATGCACTGATGGCTTCTGAATCAGTACAGCTAAGAGACAAAGCAGCACAGCATTCCTAGACGACTGTGGTTCAGTGGGTAGAGCGGTCGACTCCCAACCAGAGGGCTGGAGGTTCGAATCTCGGTGCCTGCAGTCTACATGTCGACGTGTCCTTGGGCAAGACACTGAATCCCCAAGTTGCCCTCAATGGTTAGAGCCATCGGTGTGAGTTGGCGCAGCAGATGGCTGCCTCGGTTCTGTACCGGAAGCAAATTCCTTGTGTGTGACATACCGGGCCAAATAAAGGTGATTATCCTAGACCGATTTTATACAGTATCTCATTTTACAGCCTCAGAAAAAGGATGTGCAAATAGCAAATAACAGTCTTTTGATGCATAAATCAGGAGGAATTAATGGGAGCGCTGAGGGGGCACCAACAGAAACAGTAAGAAAACAGACTGAGATCAAACTGATGACAGAACAAACTTCATCACGTCTCTGCCCGGTTTGATTTCCCATGTTATTAGCAGACTTTAACAGAGCCCTGTGATGTTCAGCAAAAAGCCTTTATGTGTTCGTTCCTCATTTCCCACTTCTAATGTCGACAGCAGAGCAACAGTCATCATGGAAACACTACTTATTATCAGACAGTCATTCCCCTCTCCAGGGCAATGGCATTTCTGACGATGAAATTTAGTAAATTAAGACACAAACGCTAGAAATGAGATGTTTTGTTAGGAAACCGGGGTTTCTGTAAGTCGATAAAGTATTTTTTATACCCCACACAATAACATTTAACTAGTTTTTAATGAACATGAGGTGGGAAAACATTCATTATTATAGTATTCTAGTACTTCTCATCAACTGTTCCTAACAATTTAACCAATTAAATTAACATGACTTAGACCAGGATAAGTAAGATAAAGCAGACGGAGGGAATCTGGTTCCAGCTTCTGTTTCATGACTGTGAGCCGAGTGTTTTTTACACAAACCTGAACGTCACTGCAGACCAGATCAGACGTCTCTTCACTCAACAGCATCTTTATTTTATTCTTCTTACTCTCCGTCCATGACAGAGTTACACACAGTAACACCGCTTCTCTCTCTGTTTATGTTCAGTGTGAGCACAGCTGTTGATGTTGTGGCTGAGCACGACGATGGAAATGCAGTGTGAAATAACACAAAGTACAAGAGCTGAAATGCAGGTTTTTTTTTTTGTTTTTTTTTTAAGAACTCGCTGCAAACAACTTGCTGCGAGGCGTTGCTGATGAACCTCTAAGGAATTAAACGGCAGTGAACAGAGTACAAGTGTGAGATGTTTTGGTTATTTCAGCGACATCCATCTTCAAAACGCCTCTCCTCAGGTCAGACAGAACGGGAAGCTGTGTAGGCAGAGAAATTAATACAGACGTAAAGTAAACGTCTTGGGTGAACATTTTGACAACGAGGAGGAAGAAAGAGCATTATTCACCATTTTCCCTGTCCCGTATTGTTTCCCAGATGGCCTGGAAGTCTGAACCAGTGATTTGCTTCTTGCACACCTACTTTTGTGACCTTGAGGCTGGGCTGCAAATGACAGCAGAAAGTTACAGTGGGAGGAGGAGGAGGAGGAGGAGGACGAGTAGGAGAAATTATTTCTCTTCAAAAGGAGAAGCAGGAGTGGGACTGCAGAGATGACAGAATGATGCTGGAGATGAAAAAGTCGAGTTTATAGAGGTAAAAACAGAAAGCCTTTATGCAAATGTGTTGCAATAGTTTCTTGGTAATATTTGAGCTTCAGTCCAGACGACAAAAGCCAGATGGTTTAGCTTGTGTGAAATGGTTTTGAGATGCCTTGTGAAATGTTCCCAGCATGCTCAGAAACCCAGAGCTACTTCAACCATGACATGATTAATAACCCTGCACTTAAAATAGGCTTCAACAATTATAGGAGATGGATAGAAGAAGTGCTGTTTCTGAGTCAGAAACACTCTAATTACAGAGTACAAAGAAGGTGGAAGGATTTGTGTTGGTGGGATCTGTGCAGAGACATAAGACATATTATAAGAAAGCAACTTCCACCTGTGCAAACGCCACACAGAGCACTTAACAGGAAGCACTTTTTCACACTGGTTTGAAAGTCGACTTCTTGGTCACAGAGACCAGAGTTGGTCTGAAAGGAAGTGAATGCAGGACTCCCCTGTTAGGAGCACACAAACAAACAGCTGTAAAAAAAAAACAAAAACAAAAAGGACAAAACTATTTTAAATGACTTGTTTCACTGGAATGCGAACTGATTTAGTTGGACTCTTTCAGAATGAGGCCGTGAAATCCTGCACACGGTCAGAGCTACACTTTCTGAAAAAGCAACTTTTAACAACCTGAGACAACACTTTGACTGAAGCTGCAGTTCCAAGGCCCAACACAATAATCTAGTCATAAGGTCCCACAGGTCACACTGCAGGTCAGGACTCAAATCAAGATTAATTAATTAAGATTAACCAAGTAATAATTCTGTGAGACTGTGGTGCTTTTTCTTTTTCCTGTGGAGGCTGTGGCTCAGAGCATCCATGGAAGCTCAGATGCATGAGTCTAAATTAAAAGCCGTTTTGTGAGCAGCAGCTCACAGCTATGGATTGGTCGTTGGTGTTTGCTCGAGCTGATGTTTAGTCGCAGCTGTGGCAGGATGTAAATCTCACAGTTTGTTCACTAAATTTAAATGAAACAGTTTATCTTGTGTGCATCCCCTGCAGAAACATGAGGGGTAAAAATTAACTTTACTCCAGAGCGTATCCTGTGATACTACATTTATGTTTAATTGACAGATAAAAGTGGGAAGGACACACAGCGTGTTTATCCTCTGCATCCATCTGCACGGCGGAGGAGACTGTTTGATGCTGCTGACTGAGTGTGACACAGATAATGTGGTTATCAGGCTGCCTAGCAACCTCTCTGCAGGGGACACACCGACAAGAGGCCTCTAATAAATATACTACTTAATTTGAAAGAAATCTGTGTTCAGTTCAGTCCGAGTGCTCGGAAACAGGTCTGGCACTTAGTTCACCGACACTGCAGCTGGAATAATACGCCACAATATATATTCGTGTGAATTTGCGTTAGTGAAGTGAACAGATCCGATACTTGTGCATTCGTGGGGCAGTGAGACATGATCAATCTTTTAATATCACAGAAGAAACCAGTGATTGTGCACACTCAATTGTACTGACTTTATGTACTAACCACACTCCAGTCAGAGACACTGACCGTCACACAGCTGGATTCTCACTAGGTTTCTGAGCATCCACGAAGGTTTCAGTCAGCGATTTGCTGACATCAGTAGGTATAACTCACAGCCAGTATCTGAGTGTTTCCATCTGATCTCTTCATTTAGTAAGAAACCAGCTCAAAAAACAGACCGAATGAAGCTTCCTTTCTGGTTTGTTTTCAGATTGTAAAAACAGCGCAGGTGCAAAAATGACTGGACGCTCCCAAGATGAAACAAAGCAAACTGCCAACACTCGCAGTTCACAGGCAGAATGAGACAATGAGCAGCGTGAGTACACCATAAGTTGTCAACTTTCAGCTGATCGACTAATCGCTTCAGCTCTAGTCAAAAGTCAAACAGGCCACGGCTACAAATAAGTGTCATATCAGTGACCACCGGATTCAGAGGTACACCCAGAATTAGCCACATGTTCTTCACTCATGTCCCAAATTTCAGAATCAGATATAAACATTTCCTGAAAGAAGAAAATGAGATTTCTGGGTCTGTTTGTGTCATTATTCAAAGTGAGAGCGTGTCTGCAACTTTGATCCATCTATTCTCCGCCGAGATGTCTGAAGAGGCCCTCAGGAGCTGTCGAGTTGTTTCCACTTATCACTCAAACAGCCAATCACACGGAGAGACATGGCTGAACAGTCTCAGAGACACACGAGGCTGCAGAACACACCCTGCTGATGATTAAAATCCCCTCCAGAAACCGAGCAGCACATTGATTCCTTTGACTAAATATATGACACACATGCCAATGTTTCCCCACAATCCTGAAGTATCCTCTTAAAACTTTTCTTCGACATTCATTGAAGTAAAAAAAAAACAGAAGGAAGCTATGCAGGAGGGTAATTAGCTCCCTAGTTACCCCTCTGTAGCTCAACAATGATCCACAGGCATATTATACACTGTGCTGTGACACTCCGAGCAGTGTAGGGGTCTGACTATAGGTTTGAGGTGTAATTAGGAGCCAAACACACAGAGACACCCATGGAGTCATCGACTGTCACAAACTACCGTCCATGTGAAGCTGTAGCAAGCAGGGAGCTAATGCAGAATCCAATTAAAATGAAGCCAAACCTGCAGCTAAACAGAGAAGTTTGTGTGTTGGGATGCAGCTCTGCATGTGGACATCATCTAATGAATTATCTTACATTCATTTTCTCCATTCGTTGGTTATTTATCCCATAGATGTCAGCCAAAAATGAATCATTTCCAATGATCCAAGGTCACGTCTGCAAAAGTTTCATCTTCCAAAACTCAAGACAAGACTTCATTAGATGTCACCTTTGGCTCATGGCAGTTGTGATGGCAATTTTTGTTATATTATTTGCTCCAGAACACACATATAACCAAGAAAATAATCAGATTATCTGAGCTAAAATCATCATTATTTAGCCTAGAGCTGGATTTTTTTATTTTAATAATGTTATCTCTACCCTGGTACACATTTCTCTGCTGCAAGATCTCTGAATTTCACATTTTCCTCAGCAGACCGATTATGAATTTAAAAGCAGTGTGGTTCCCAGAGGATGACTCAGAACTCCAGTGAAATCTCAGGTCAGAGGTGGAAAAGAGGCTGAAGGACGACACAAAGCCACAGTTCCTTCCACATTATGCATCCTGGTGTAGCCCCCGGAAGACCACATCCTAACCATAAGCTCCATTTTTCAAAGCCCATTGTGAACTTCAAAAGGCCTTTTCTTTTATTTTTCACAGCTGTGACCTGTGAAGGAGGTCTGAGATTTTGTCCAGATTTCATAGTTCAGACGCTCAGGAGAACAGGCAGCAGTGCCCTGGTGATCAGCTGCAGATGCCATCTCCTCGGCCAGAACAACAGCAGAATAATATTGAGTCAAGAGGCTAGGATGAGTTTTACACTTCGTGCCTGACACATATGGAGGAGCGCAGATCAAACTGACTGATATATATGCAGTGAGGGCTCCAGAGAACTCCAAGTACAACATCCAACCCAATGCTAAACAATTCTGTACTAACACTTTTTAAATGTTATTAGTTACACCTACGTTTCAAAAGGTCTGTTGTAAGAGAGATCTGTAACACAGAGAAAGTGTGACAATGGAAACACCTGAAAAGTCTGTAAAACAAATTAAAGATACTCAACAACATGTCTTTTCAGCCACTAGAGGGCCTACTGAGATCCTGTTTCATAACAACAACATAAACTATGGATGTCTGGTTGGGACAAACTGCAAAATGCAGCCTGCAGTCTGAAGCTAGCGTTAGCTGGCTAACAGTAGATGTGTCCGTCCAGTAGAATGCTCTGGTTACTGCTGACGTGACACAAAGCACTGATGTTACACAAAGCTCCAGTTCCTCCCAGATTAAAATCATAACAACTAAACACAAAGGTAAAGTCCTGACCATGCTAGGTGGCTAATGCTACCAAAACAAACTGTTAGCTTTAGATGCTAACATAGCCAGAAGGATGAGACACCACGTCCTGTCCCACTGTCACTGGGGTTAGCAGACAATGGGGAGAATCTGAGTTAATGCACATTTAAAGGCCTTTGAGGTTCTTCTACATTGTATCAAAGTCACTTTACAACCTGGAGTTTAATGTAATTTAGGGCTTTTTAGTGATCTGCAAACTCTGATCAAGACAAAAGGGACAAACATGCTTTTATACCCATTAGACATCAGACACAATAAGAAAGAGCAAGAGGAAAATAATAGTGATAATAAAACAGTCTCAGAGGTAGAGACTTGTCCTCAGTCTTTATCTCCGAGACGGACTTCCTGTCTTACTGGGTGCCGACAGCAGTGAGGTCCACCAGGAGTAGCCAGCGACTCAGTGCAGATGTTACAGTCCCATATTCAAAGCTACGCTCTGATTGATTGCAATTTCCTGCCCCACTGATGACAGGCTGTCTGGTCCAGTAGGCTGTATCAGGCTCAAAAAGGGTCTGCAGCACACGCCGGTACAGACGAATGCTCAAGAGTTAAAACAAGGTACTCCCTTAACGTCCACGAACCAAGAGGATGACTACCGACATGACTGGGTGCTGCACCGTTCTGGATCTGTTGGCTGAACTCGTTTTTGTGATAATCTTTGGCACAAGTTTGTGATGCTAAAGCTGGGAACAAGCCTACAAAGACTACACACCTCACACATAAAGGATGTTCTCCATCAACATTAATTTTCTCTACTCCTGACAGTTAAGGATAATAATAAGGATAATCACCTTTATTGGTCAAGTATGTTACACACAAGGAATTTGTTTCCGGTACAGAACTGAGGCAGCCATCTGTGGCACCAACTCAATCGATGGCAACAGGGGGGTTCATTGTCTTGCCCAAGGACACTTCGACATGTGGACTGGAGGCACAGAGATTCGAACCTTCAACCTTCTGATTGGGAGACGACTGCTCTACCCACCAAACCTCTGTCGACTCCCCGTTAGAAAGGAGGTAAAACCAAGGATTATTACTTCCACCAAGGAAGTTGTGTTTTTACCACGTCTGATTGTTGGTTTGTTCACAGCTGAAAAAAGTAATGAATGGAATGTTTTGCAGAACAATTCACTAGATTTTGGTGCTGATCTGGTTCATGGAACTTTAAAGATCCGTCACCAATGTGACATAGGGCCAGTACATTCGTTTCCAACTCCAGACACAACACTTGGACAAATAGTGCAAAGCAACATGGCCATAAGATCGACCACACACCAAATTCTGATCTGGATCCAAGTCATATTCCTGATCCAGAATGTTCACATGGAAAACTGGCTCTTGTGAGACAACAAATAATGGTACAGACTTTGTAAACTATGATGAGGGTCACACTATCATGGGAATATCGCATTTAGGTGGAATGGCATTATGGGCGGAGGTTTGCACTCCGAGTGCTGTCTAGTTTTTATTATCAATTCATTTGTTGCTAATTTTCCACAAATAATCTACCCTTTACTCTGCAAGATGCAAATAAATAAATAAATCCAAATGGCAATGTTAGGTATCCTGCTTGAAAAGTGACTAAAATGAGAATACACTGCTCCAGATTGACGTTACTCATCTAATACTGTGCTAATTCCCTGGCACTAGCTTTTCCCCTCCTCTCTTTTTATTTAGGGTACATCTCAATTCAGATAATTTGTTCAAATTACCAGCAGATCAATGAGCATGATTAAAAAAAAACACGATGAAGCTTCAGGGAGCTTCTCATCCAAGGCTGTAATTGAAAGCTGAGATTTTCCAAAGGGAAATACTACAACAGCCTTGTTTTGATCAGATCTCACACACATACAATGCCGTGTGCACAGATGCACATAAATGAACACACTGAATAAAAACACACAACTCACTCCAACTGCTGGTTGCCTTGGAGATGAAGAGACTTTTCCTGTCTCTCGCCTCTGCAGTCTGAATCGAAAAGGACAACAGTCAGTCACTCAAATGGACAAAAGTGAACTCAGATTGGTCATGGACTCTGCTGCAGCCTAATGAAGCTGCCTGTAACGTATTCCTGACAACAAAACTATCGCTAGCTCTTCAGTACAAATGTAAAGTGAAGATCAGGGCAAACTGGGATGAACTTTACAAGTTTAAAAGATAGGAATACTGAGATGTATTATATAAATGACACTAACCCTCAAAGCTTTGGGCCACATTTGGTCGTGCAAATGTTTAATATGAAATCTTTCTGAAAGGCCAAAGTTATTACCCGTCTGACAGTACAGGTGTATGTGCTGTAGCCTGTGAGTGCATTTGGTTTGTTGTGTCCAGAACTTTGCCAGGTCGGCTCCAGAGCCCGACTCTAAATGAGACACTGTCCTCCAGTTAAAAACACCCACACAGGTCGCCTGTGCAAGTAGCTTCTTACAGTGTGTCGTTATGGTTTATTGTTAGATGACCTACAGTGTCTGCAGTAATTATGACAGGAGAAAAGCAGGAAGTCAGTAGATGTAGTATAAAAAGGAGGCTGGGGCAGATGGATGGGTCAACAAAACACAGGACTTTGACACGTTGTGCTGTCCCACAGTTAATGTTCCTTTCATCCAGGACCATTTCATAACTTTACCTGCATATTTATTATTGTAACTATGACAATGAAAGCCCTCTAACTTTATGGAGGTGCTTGTTTGAACCCAGACCATAATCTTTCCTCAAATCTAATCAAGTTGTTTTTGATTCTTAACCCAAACAAAACTGTGATGTTCTACCAGGATGACAAAGCACATCTGCTGCTAGTACGCTCCCAGAGGTCGTATCTGAGGACAAACAACCTGCATGGTCATTTATGTTGGAGGGCACGTTACTCTGAATGAAGGCAGACTGTGGATTTGTGGTCTCAACATAATAATCAGCATGTTAAGTTTGGACATGCCTTAGCCTTTGTGTGAAGGCATGTCCAAACTTAACTTAGTTTACTGCTCAACCCCTCGTGTCAAAGAGCAAAAAAGCATTTGTCCAGGATAAAAGGGCCAATTTGCACATGTGCACTTCTGGACCATGTGTAGGACTCTGCTTTCCTTCCTGTCTTTCATCTTTTGTTGCTCGGAGGAGGCTCTGACCTGGCAGCTCTTTCCCCTTGGGAGGCAGAGTTATGGAGGACTTTTCTCCCCCTCATTAGGCATATTATACACATAAAACCACCCATCCATAATGAGTAACTGCATGCATAAAAACCAGCACCTACCAGCCCAGAGAGCACACACATTATGATTTGAATGCTGCAGAGAACAGAGGAGACAAGAAACTACTGCAACAATCTATCACAGTTTCTCAGTAATTCAGGAGCTCAGGGGACACGTGCTGTCATGGAAAACCTGCAGCCAATCATTTATGGTTAACACCGTCTTAGTGGGAGACGAGAGCAGAGACATCTCCCTGCTCCGTGAGAGATTCATTTAAAAGTGCACCGAGCATGATCTGTACCACCTAGAGGCACAAGTGACCATACATTTATTAATGTCCACAGCTGATCAGTGCGTTGATCACTTACTTTGAACCCAGGACCGTTTTTTGCTCCTGTTCACTACTGGATAACTTGCGATGATTTGGCCTCAGCTGTTCTACCTTTAGTTGTTTGAGTTATGGTTTGGACTTGCTTCCTGTTTGGTGCTTTTATTTTGGTTTGATTTGCTGGTTCCCGTGTCACCTCGCCTGCCCCAGCTTTACCCTGGTTTCTAATCACTACCCCCTTTTGTTTCTTGTCAGCCCTGGAGGTCATTTACCAGGCTCTTTGGCTTTTGTATTATTTTCCAGGTTCTCTGACCCCTCAAGCTCTACTTTATTGTGCTTCTGTTTCAGTTTGGGCTGTCAGGCTGAACACCCTGTTACCTCTGTGTTTCTTTCCCTGATCACATTAAATCTTTTTATTACACCAAACACCTGTCTGTGTCTGCATTTTGAGTCCCATCCCTACAGACCTAATGGTTTGCTTATTTGCTCGTACACTATATTGCCAAAAGTATTCACTCATCCATCCAAATGATTGAGTTCAGGTGTTCCAGCCACTTCCATGGTTACAGGTGTATATAATCAAGCACCTAGGCATGCAAACCGCTTCTACAAACATTTGTGAAAGAATGGGTCGCTCTCAGGAGCTCAGTGAACTCCAGCGTGGTACCATGATAGGATGCCACCTGTGCAATAAGTCCAGTCGTGAAATTTCCTCACTACTAAATATTCCACAGTCAACTGTTAGTGGTATTATAACAAAGTGGAAGTGATTGCGAATGACAGCAACTCAGCCACGAAGTGGTAGGCCACGTAAAATCACAGAGCGGGGTCAACAGATACTGAGACACATAGTACACAGAGGTCGCCAACTTTCTGCAGAGTCAATAGCTACAGACCTCCAAACTTCATGTGGCCTTCAGATTAGCTCAAGAACAATGCGTAGAGAGCTTCATGGAATGGGGTTCCATGGTCGAGCAGCTGCATCCAAGTCTTACATCACCAAGTGCAATGCAAAGCATCAAGGTTTTGAACAGACAGTAAACACAAACTATTTATAAAAAGTAATATTTTAAATCGCAAACTAAGCTAAGCGTGTCATGCCAACTTTCAATATTAGGCTTGTTTTGATACTCGGTGCTACAGACACATTTCAGATGAGGTTTAATAACCCTAAAGCTGCAGCGTCCTCCGGGCCTGTGGCTGTACTGATCGGCTCAGGAAAAAAAAAAAACTTTAGTTAATAAGGCAGACGCAACAGTTACTGTTAGGTGACCAGCAGGTTCTTATTTATTTATTTCAGTACATACGGTTGGGGTCTGACATCAACACAAATGACACTGTAAACCTGGATGTAAAGTAACTCTTGCAGCTGGTGTTAGGGAGCAGAAGCACTGACTGTCGCTGTGACGCCTGGAGGCGGTGGGCTGAGTTTGACTGATGTGCGAATCAGTACAGCCAGACATAGAAACCTCTGTCAGACTTAAAAATATCAAAACTGCAATTAGTGTATGCGCTTTTTTTTTTTTGCCCCCTGATGAGATCCCACTGCTAAAGGACTGGGATGTGACGTCCGTGTGCATGCAGGGAAGTCATGCTTAAGACAGAACCAGTGAAGCTCAAAACTAAACTGGACCTTTCAAGCAGCTGAACAGCTCGAGATGCTGTGGGAAGAAAGGAGACAATTATATCTAATATGTGAACAGAGAATGAAGTGAACCAAGTGGACTGCCTGATTTAACCTTCAGATCTGACTCTGTGTACACAGGCACCTCCAGCAAAATTTCTGCAAACCATCCAGTCTTTTCTTTTAGGTGCGTAGGATCAAGTAATCAGTACTGCAGACAAAAACAAGGCTGATCCCACACACTGCTCATCACTTGTCCTCACTTTACTGTCGATGTTTTGGCCGTCACCAGGAAAAACCAAACAGTAAGTTCCATGGTTCTGTTTGATTTTTTTCCTGATGAAGGTCTGTGCACCAAATGATGTGTACACAGGCACTTGAGATTTTTAGGACAAGAGGCAAATGTACAAACTGGCTGAAGCAGACATACTGGGATTGGTGTATTTCACATCAATATTTACTGACATCAATTAAGAAGAGTACAATTCTACATACACTTTATTTTCCAAAACTATGTCAGTAAAAAAAACAAAACAAACAAATTTACTTCAAACTACACAAAGTGAATACCTCTAACACACTGTAATCAGACATTTGGACTCTAAAACTGCAGTACTGCTCAGGCCACATTACAACAGTCAGCAGAGACGGAGCGTGAAGCTTGTTCCCTCATTCAGGACTCAAAAGGTGTTTCTGGACCAGAGGAACTTTTTCATAGTTTACACAACAATTGGACAAAGTGCCCCTTTTTGTGTGTCTGCACCGGAGGAACTGAGAACAATGACTGTTCCTAGAACGCTGTTCTGAGGGGCTTTTTTAGCTCCTGCCTCAGGGTAGCTAGTCTCCAAGCACAATAGGAACCACAAGTGACATACATGTTGTGAGCCTGTTGGCTAACAGTCAGCCAGTTTTTAGCCTACTGTCAAATGCAAACAGAAAAAAAGCCTGTGAAGGTTTGTAGTTCGTAGGGGAGCCCCCCAGTGGGGTACTGCCTAGAACCAAGTCCCCAGAACGGTTTGGTCTGGAAGTGCCCACAGTATTTACTTTCCCTGAGGAATCACTGGAACCACATCAGTCCCTATTGGCCTTTTTCTAACACCTGCCACCTGTTTCCTCCTGGTACAGTAAAAACTGAGACAATCCTGTAATGTCATATTTCTACCATCTAACCCCACAAACCAACCACAGTTATCACTGACAACCACTGAGACTGGAGGGAAAGAAAGTGGGCTGTGAAAACAAACCTGAGATGATTTGTATGTTTCAGACAAGTAGTGACAGACAACTTTGTGAGCTAATGGGCCTTCGCGGCAGGAGCTGTTGACCGAC
Source organism: Monopterus albus (assembly GCF_001952655.1). Lineage (NCBI taxonomy): Eukaryota > Metazoa > Chordata > Actinopteri > Synbranchiformes > Synbranchidae > Monopterus > Monopterus albus. The sequence goes on from NW_018128100.1 coordinate 53,170, forward strand.
TCTCAGAGAGGTATTGCTGTACAAATGTCTCAATTAGCCTAGCTTGTGCACCGAGAAATGTCAAAGCATGATGGACTCTGTAATGAGCTTGAAAAGCCCAAAGCCCTGCAGTGAGCAGACAGATTCATCATAACTGATGAGCTGATTTCCTAAATGCAGTGAGAGAAGGAAACGTGTGTAGAAGGTGGCTTGATTAAAGACAAAAAAAAAAAAAACAGTAGGCGATGAAGAGAAACTTGGAGTTAGTCCAGCTGACAAACTATCTATGATGACACTGTTGTTTTCTCTGCTGTGAACACAACATCAACAATACTGTAACTTCCTTGAGTGTTGTCATGTTTCTGTTTGTGCACAAGCAGAAGTTCACAAGAAAGAGATTCCAGTCAATTTCAGCTACAATAATCAGGCCCCAATCTGCCCCCTAGGGGGTCTAATGTCTAATCCTCCAGATAAACACATAGTAGGCAGGTACGGCTGCATCCACATCCAAGACCTGATGTGTCTGCAGCAGTGTGAACAGACCAGACCAGATCTGGGCCACCTGTGTATGTGCTCCTAGACCTGATTCCTCTCCGACCTCTGACTGTGCGAGCGCTGTCAGAATGGTCAGATCAGAATCCATGTGGTGGTTTTAACATCTCCTCCTCTGCACATACAGCCCCTCACAGACCGGTAACAATAAACATAGAGCGCGCCGACAGCGACGGGGTCAGTGAAGAGACCAGGAGGTTTCACATGTGGTGGACGTTTATGGAGAAGCGTCTGATCAGGCCAAACTGGAAGGAACATATTGCAACCCAGTGGTTTGGGAGGAAACTGGGCCATTTGACTGTTGCACACATGACCTGGTTGTTATTCTTGTGCGCACGTGGCTCACATTTTAGTTACATTAGTACATGTGCGGCAGTTTAGGAGCTCAGCGGTGCCGGGTACACGGCACTGACACACACGGACGGGAAGCAGCGACACAAACAGATCAGAGCTGAGTGTTAAAGGCCTGAGATGTGGACGCAGCCAAAATGAACAATGATGCTGGTGTCACGGTTGTATAAAGTCATAAGGCATTCTCGACTATTTGATAAAAACTAAAATAAAAATCATGACCATTCCCAACAGCTTTGTGCTGTTGGTCAGACATTAGCAACAATATAGATCTTAGGCTCTGACAATTAACAGAGTTAAATTGAAATTATTTAAACAAAAAGGAAAATTAACTGACATCAGCAGCTGATTACCTGAGGGTTCAATATAAAAAAAATGCAAAGCAGGGCAACACTGCAAGGCTCCCGTGATTAAAAATAAAGAATTCAATACAAACAAATTTGGTTATAAGATAATTATCACAGCCTCCCCTGTAGTCTCAACTCCTACATTCTGAATAACAAACCAGCAAATGAATAAATAAAAAATAATGGAAAAAACATATGTTGTTGTCCACACTTCTCAAACTAAACAAACAAGCTTTGGTGCAACCACCAACCTTATTTAGTGATTTCATGGTCTGTGCCAGGAGGAACAGTCCCCTTTTGTGTTACTGTGCCCTCACACACACTCTTGTGCTGTGCTCCCAAGCAGCTGTTTTTACTCTCCAAGTCTAATTTATGTATCTGCAAACATTGTTGTTGCTCCGTTAGCCTCCAGGGCCACTGCACACAATGTCAGGGAATACTAATAGCATGCAAATCCTTTAAAT
>NW_018128100.1:54881-56516 GCF_001952655.1 Monopterus albus
TCTTTCCCTGAAGCTACAGTTTGATTAGCGAGGTCCGCATCCTCCTCTAGGTGGCTGAGGAGCAGCCTGGGTGAGGTCAGAGAGGACTGGTTATGCTGAACCCAGACAGGACTTCTGTGACACGGTGCTGAGAACTGTAGGTGGTTTGTACAACACTGCTGCTGTTGTACAAACAGGTTAATGGCATCTCTGCTGCTCAGATGATGCACTGTTTTTAAATGAGTTTAACTTAATTAAATCTTTAAGATTTAACTGATAACACACTGAATATTGTAGCAAAATGATAAATGTTAATGCTGATAAAACCAGTATGTAAATGTGAAGGCTGCTTCAATACCAATCCCACACTTGTTAAAAGTAACCACGGTGTCAGGACAGTCTGACCTAAACTGTGAGAAATTAAGCAGGAGTTGGTTCACCGAGATAAACAGCTGGTAAAGCGAGTTTACCAGTCAGCGTCATTAAACCACCACAGAAGAAGACAACAAAATGGCAGAAGCCAGGTAGAAAACCCGAGTTCTCGGCAGACACTGTGGCGAGGTGCACTGCTGACTAACGGGATCAAAACGGAAGAGAGCGCCACAGCTTTTCCAGGACAGACGGTCATTCAGTAGATGTGTGTACAGAACAGAGCAGCAAAGCCTCGACCGGCACTGTAGCAGCCTCCGAGACTTTCATTTCACTGCCATTAGAGGCCAGAGAAGCTGAAGCATGTGGCTCTCATGGACAAAACAGGAGATGTACAGGGCTCGGCCCTCTGTAGGCAACCAGAGAGGATGCTGATGCACTTTTTCTTATGTCCAAAAAATAAAAAATAAATGTAGACAGCAAAATCCTCAAGGAGCCAACACACAGGAGAAAGGAAAACACACTGAGTAAAAGTGAGCAACCAGTGCACAACCAGAATATTTCAGTTCAAAGGCAACATGGAAAATAAATGAGAGAAAAGGGGTCCAAAACTATCACCCAGTGGGATAAAGGGATCAAATCGATACCAAAGATATCGTAGGTGCCTTTAGAAAGACTGTAAAGGATCTTGTTTTAAGATTTACAAAATTAAAATGAGACTTCCTTCAATCTGCAGTCTCTCTCTCTTGGACACTAATAAAAGTAGTGAGAAAAGAAAACCTAGACAAAATAAAATGCCACATGCACATCATTCCCAAATATTCCTTAAAAAATGCAAACATGTTCCTCATACAGTCCTTTTCTGACAGTGGTCACAAGCTGCCCAGTGGAATTAAGATCAGACTTTTCCTCATTCAGCAAACACTATAGACAACACAGCCCACTGTCACAAGGCACTTAATCCCAAACTCAATTACTGCCTCTGCATCCAGCGAAGGACTGGAAATGGGTTTGCAGATGCGAGCCTCGGAGGAACGCTTGCTCAGCAAAACCTCTCTGAAAATAAAGGTGAAACGATCAGGCGGAGACAAAGCGCTCATCCCCTGCTGACTCAGCCTGTCTGTGCTATGGCTGACCTTGGTCACCGCAGGGGGATAGGACACTTCCCATAGTTCTCCCGAAGAGCCCAGATTACGCTGCCAGTCCTCCCAGTCAATAGCTACCAGCAGGTTTTATCTACATGCATCTCTGACAAATTAGTGATTTTTCTTTATTTTATTTTTTAGT
>NW_018128100.1:56657-89296 GCF_001952655.1 Monopterus albus
CCCCCGTGACCCCGTTCAGGGACTAAGCGGTAGAAAATGGATGGATGGATGCAGTTTGTCAGTGATACTTTTCTTGTTCCAGCTGCAGCTCATCATAAATCTGTAGAAATAAAAGCAAATTGTATTTATATAGCACCTTATATAGCAAAGTGCTGCACAGAGGGTAAAAAGAGCTAAAAGAGTTAAAACAGAAAATAAAACCTATAAAAAATATAAATACACATAAAACCATAATAAAAAAGATAAAGTCCAAGAACTAATCAGATGCCTCAGACTGCACCAGAATCAAATGCCTGTGTGAATAAATATGTTGAGGACTGTTCCAGAGTCTTGGAGCTGCCACTGCAAAAGCTCTGTCACCCGTGTTTTAATATGGATCTACATCCACTAGAACCTGAATGGACGACCTAAGAGATCTACCCGGGGTGTGAATGTGCAGAGGCTCTAAAAACAGAAGAAATTCACACTGTTATACTGTTCAACTAGAAGGTTAGGCTACTATAACCATCAGTTTACAGTTAATTATACTCCTCTGTGTTTTTTTTTAATTAAACCTCTTATAGCCACAAACAGGGAAAACCACATATTTGTTTCGTTTGATACAAACTCAAAAGCTGCCTCCATGTCTCCACGACCCACTGATTCACCGGCACAGCAGGAGTCGTGTCGCCGCCATGTTCCCATACACACCGCACTACCAAAACTCCACCAGGATTTTTTGCATTTTGTTTTACAGACAGACATCAGGTGTTGAGCTGTGCTCATGGTTCAGTGGTTCAGGTAACAGATGCAGCAAAAACACCAAACTGCGGTCCCCAGATTTGCTGTTTCTTCTGTTTTACAGCATTGTAAAGTGAAGATTTTTGGGTTTTAAACCAAGCAAAACATCAGCACTCAATGTGGAGCAGCTGTAATAGCCATCTTAAAGACTAAGCAATTAGCCATTACTATCATAATCGCATGAACCTATAATTAAAATGTCATTCGTTGAGGCCTTAATTTATTGGCCATTTTCCTTCTAAGTGGTGGCTGAAAGTGATTGTAATAATCTGACCACAGCAACACGGTGCATGATGGCTGAAAGTCATTACTCATTCATTTTCTCTGGCTGAGCAGAAAGCTCATCTATTAACTAACACTGTTTACCAGGAGAAGCAAACAAGGTTCTCGATGTGCATCTGAGTCATTCTGCAGTGAAGCTACAGCAGTTTAACCTGAAAGTCAGTGCGGCTGCGAGTTCCTAATTGGTTAGTAATCCAAATAGTGATTAAGTGAGCTCTACAGAAGGACCCCGCTTCACATATTGTTTCAGTTTTTATAAGGTGAGGGAGCCGCAGGATCTCGATGTGCACAAGACCAGAAAATTAACTTCTACAGGATCAGATTGAACAATTGCACCAATCAAAGTGAAAGATATAAAGTAAACCCTTGTGCTCTGTTCATGTTTAGTTTACGCTGCCTGTGCTTGCGGGTGTTATTTACCGGCAGCATCTTTTGGCTTTGTAACTCAACATAATCAAAGAATTTTAATCTAAAACAATGTAATAACCAACTAATAATCAACAGATGTTTACACTTGCCCTTTACCTTTGTTAGATTACTTTACATAAGGGTTAAAACTATGTTATTGTAATTTTTGGTTAGATGACTGAAAAAAAAAAACAAATTTACAAATGAAGCAAGATTTTTCACAACTACTGATTTTTATTTGAATCTCATTCATTTCAAACATTCAGGACAGTTTGCACAAGCACAAGCTGAACACTCGGTAACCATTTTGGTCTACACAACACAGCCCCCATTGAATACAGACAAACCTATACATCACATGAGGGGCAGAGCCTTCTTGAGTGTGTGTTACATATGTACTTCTTGCACTTGATGAGGTATGTGGTGTTTTCCTGTCCTTCTTGGGTCCACTCCACACACTCCACAGCGCTTCAGTGGCCTGGTGCTGGCTGCAACCTAGAATAATGAAAAGATAAGAAATTATACTTGGCAAATAGTCTCTCTCCCTCCCAAAGCAGGAGTGTCACACATACAGTATCCTGCAACAGCTTACACACTTACCTCAGGCTCTGCTGATTGTTCCCCTGTGTACACTTGTAAGTTCCAAGCATACGAGGTTGCGGCATTGCAGGCAGCCCAGATCTTTATGCCATATTTTGCTGGTTTAGATGGAATATACTGCCTAAAGGGGCAGCAGCCCCTAAAGGGCATCAGCTGCTCATCAATAGTGATATGGGGGGTGCAGTGTGCTGTCATTGAAAATTTGTTCTGATTTATGTTCTTCACACAAAATGAGGCAAGGTCTTTTTTTTTTTGAGCCCGAAAAAATAATTCCAAGTATTTTTTTTCTTTAAATGAAAAGTGAAAACGGGTAAAAATCACCCGAACAGAGCACAAGGGTAAAGAAAATAAAATGTATACATCAGCTCTACATGTAGAGAATAGTATGTTTCATCAGCAGGCTCTAGTACATCTGGAATAATCCTGAAAAGGGTTTATAAATAATCAAATTTAGTTTTTGGTTCTTTAATACAAATATAATTAAACAGCTGCCCTGTCTGAACCCCGTCCCAGTGCTCTCATGCTTTTGCCTGTAGGACTCATGTTCTTGCATTTCTGATCATCATCATCTGTGAGAGAAGTCGAGACGACTCAAAAAGAGGATTTAAAAAGTGTCCAGCTTTATGCAAATATCCTCTGCCACAGTGCGAGCGACAGCCAGGTCACAGCCAGCATCTTGATTCCAGCAGAAACAGAAGCAGAGTTGTTCACTGCTCCACTCCACTCCACGTTAAACAAAATGGAAGAGAAGCCGACAGCTGAGGTCTCCAGTTTCCCAGCTCTCTATGACGTGTCTTTAACCAGTTACTAGGATAAAACAGAGACATGTGGAAACAAATGGTGGCACTGCTGTCTGCTAGTCTGGCAGAAAACCAGTGTCCAGTCAGAGCCGAGGATGCAATGATGTGTTCAACACAACTAACAGAGGGGATTAGGTAGTGACAACCGCTCTGTATGTTTGTGTGTGTAGGTTGGGTCAGTATTTTGTGAAAACTAGAACTTTTATTACCATATTTTGAAGAGACGACTCTTCAGAGCCATGTAGTGCAGCAGTGAACGTAAATAATGACCAGTGAATACAGGTGGTTTAACGACGAGTGTGGGATCATCCAATAAAATGTCAACTTATCACAGGATAATCTATTACTGTGGTTCATGTATGAAATCTGTGAAGCGCTTTTTAAATATCATGAAATCCTGTGAGGCTCCTGTCAGTGGTCCCAAACAAACTGTTGATCAATTAATTAAACCGAAACTGTTATTTTCCTCGTCTCTCACAGAGAATGTCTGAATGTTGTGGGTGAAAGAGACGAGCTTTGTGCCCACACCCTGAGAAAAAAGTAATGATCTTGTCCGCGTCAATCAAAGATCTTTGATTGCACTTTCCCATCTGAACACTTTGTGGGTGGAAACGAACTGGGGGCGCCACACCGTGAGACAAAGAAATAACAGCCTGAAAACAGTTTACGAGCCTCTTTAAGACCTCTGCAGCAGCTTGATACCTCAACAAGGGACAGGTCTTATGCCCGGCTCAGTAACTTAAACCAAACTGCTTTAATGACACTGGCAGAAGTAAAAGTCCCCGCAATAGCATTTAAGGCGTCTGACAGTGACACGTGATCTTTCCAAATGTCACAGAGACTATCTGAGCTCCATTTCCTTCCTTCTCTGTATGTGAGTCAGATGTTGTCAGAGTCTGAAAGGAGACGACTAGACTTAGTTGGATTTAGGCACAAGAGGAGCTCATCAACAGGCATCAGCCCTCTGCAGAACACGTGCTGGCGATGACTGTGCATTTCTCACACGCCACTGAAAAGGGAGAAGAAAGAACTTCATTTAAAAAGTCCATATTAGTACCGCGTGAGACCGTGCAGTAGTGAGCTGCTTATGACTACTGAGACTTACCACTGCCCGCTAGCACACTACCAACCAGCAGGGTGACAGTCAGAATCTGTTGCAGCAGTTTAAGTTTGACACATGGTAAAAGGCCCCATTCTCACAAAGAAGTATTTTTTAATAGTCAGTCAGTTTGGAGCTGTTAGCCAAACCACAGAGTCAAAGAAACAAATTATTTTAAGTTACATACAGTATACTGTAGTGTGTCAGTGCATGTGGATTAATTCGCTGCTGAAAATAGTCCCAACCAATGCTCTATTTCTCCCGTTTGACAAAAACTGCCCAAATGTCTTCTAAAATTACTGAGTCTTTATGAATACATTTAAATCCTGTATTTATATGGTGTATGTACATGTTTATAAGGTCTACTCACTTTTTTAGATTCAAGTTTTCAGTAGGAACCCTGAAGGCTGACAGCCACAGACTGAGGAGAGAAATCAGAAAGTGCTGAGAGATGACACTTAGAAGTGGGAGCGAAATATGTACAAGGCTGTCAACAAATCCCATAAAAGCCTAACTTGGTTTTGGTCTGTCAGAAAAGCAGTAAGTCATTTATTCTGTACGTGTGAGCATGGTTATAGGAGAAAAACATAAAAAACCGCTCAAACCTTCTCAAAAATGGAAGCCAAGTAGAGCATGAAACATGCTTTAATGAGAGATGAGTGCTCTCAACCACCTGCATGTAGATAGAAAGAGGTGAGACTGAAACATCACTTTAATGTGGTAATTATTCAGTGTCATACACACACGTGTTGTCTGAAAAGACAAGGAGAGACTAATGAATGAGAATAAATGCCGAGACATGACTGGTCTTACAGGCCTGGCTGAGCCTAAAAAAACACAAAGCCATCTCACATGACATGAGGATAAAGCCCAAAGTGATGGATGTTCTGACTGACCACACTCCAAGGTGGGGTGAAGAGGGTGCTGTCAAAGATGAGCGAAGCACAATGAACAACAGGGATGAAGGCACACGCCTTCAGACAGGCTCTCACTTAAAACACTCAGGCTGCTGAACGAGGTTGTAATCTGCCACGTGTAGCAGTGTGATGAAACCGTGTTAAGAGAGGTTGAAGTTGTACCCGACCCGTTCTCACACCAATCTACAGTCTGTTTTAGAAAGCCAGCCAGCTACTCTACAGGATTTCTTTTTGGCCAAGAGGGTGAGGCACCATAAACGGCTCTTTGCCCCTCCCGTCACATCCTTGCCTAGCAACAACGTAAACTACGGATGCCTGGTTGGGACAAACTGTAGAAATTGCCGCCTGGCTAACAGTAAATGTGTCAGTATGTATTTACAGTGAGGAACAGAAGTATTTGAACACCCTGCGATTTTGCAAGTTCTCCCACTTAGAAATCATGGAGGGGTCTGAAATTCACATTGTAGGTGCATTCCCACTCTGAGAGACAGAATTAAAAATACATTTTCAGGAAAGCACATTGTATGATTTTTAAAGAATTTATTTGTCTTGCACTGCTGAACATAAGTATTTGAAGACCTGAGAAACAGCAAGAATTCTGGCTCTCAAAGACCTGTTACTGTGCCTTGAAAACGTCCACCTCTACTCCACTCATTAATCTAAATTAGTAGCACCTGTCTGAGCTCTTTAAAGACACCTGTCCACCCCACAGTCAGTCAGACGCCCACTACTACCATGGGCAAGGCCAAAGAGCTGTATAAATGTCAAGTTATGTTGTTTGGCCACTTGTCACAGCAATGAATCAGGTCATTATGTACATTTATATTTTAGGTATTGAGCAGCAAGGGTTCAGTGTGAAGCTTATTTTATCTGGTATTGATGGACACCGTTTGCTGTAATGTCAAGATTTTGTTCGTCTTCTTTCCTTTTCAAGAACCAGTGAACACAGCTTTCCTGTTACCTCAACAAGTGACTGAATTCACAGGTTTGAAAGGTGCTGCTGTGTTTGGCTGCCCTTCCTGTCAGGTGAAAAGCAATCAATGAAGCATGACAGAACAGATAACGGGTCAACTCACAGTGTTCGGAGGGAAGTGTGCTCAGCTGCACTCGGGGTGGAGACAATCAGAGACCACAGCCTCTACATTGCTGGAGTGTCAATGACTGTTTGTTTGAATATTTTAGAGGGAAGTAATGATGATTTCACTCTGGGGTGAATTAAGAAGAGTCTGACAAACAGTCCATCAAACCAAGCAGTAACAAGAAAATGAGAGCCCTCCCTGGCTTATTAAGACAACCCCAAAGCAAAGGCCAAAATTACCCTTGTTAAATTGCAACTGAACTTTGCATTACCTGACAAGCTTGGTTTAATTGGAAACAACTCTAATAACAGTCATTCAGGACTGATGTGGAGCTGCTGAAATTTATTGTGCATGAGAAAACAGAGCAGTGTGTTAGAAAGCTCAGCTACAGCTACTTTTTACCAGAGAAAAAGTTAACAATTCGTGCATTAGCTGAAATGATGTCAGAGCGTGATGGTCAGTCTGTCCATCACATAATTCACCTGCATGAACAATTCTGAATAAGGTCCCTTAATAAAGATCCTCTTAATCATTATTTTTACTGAGTTGTGATCATAACATGGTCAATTTATCAGCCTTGGTCTAATTCAAATATTTGTTTCAGCCTCTTATCAAGCAAAAAATGCCAAATATTCAAATGTGCAGGTTTGTTGCTTTTGATATCTCTGGAAGAAAAAAAAAGAAATCAGAAGATGTCATCTTGGATTCTGGGAAATTGTGTGGGGCTTTGCTAGCGTCTGACCTTTTAAATTCTAGTCACCTGATCAATAAATGACACTAGAAATTAATGAAGTGTATTTATAGTGTGGATTCATTTGTATCAGCCCTCGATGCAGCTCTCATTGCTCCGCTTGTTATGAACTGAGCTGAAGCAAAAAGATGAAGATCGGGTCTGTCCAGAATCTAAACCACGTTCAGGTGCAGAAAAGACAGAGATGGAAACAGTCCACTGGTCTCAACTGAAGGTGTCCATACCGGGTGGGGGGGGTCTCAATCAGCTGCCGGGGAGGCAGTCAGTGGGAAGTAGATCTGAAGTAAAGCTGACTGTGCCCCCAGAAAAATGGACTCACAAATCAGACTCAGTGGCTCAAAGTTTTGGTAATTTCTTTGCTATTTTGTCAACTTTGACACCAAGGGAAAGCTACGCTGTTATTATTTGTTTGTAATATTGGTGTGTTGATAAAGTCTGACTTCAGTAAGTGCTAATGTTTAAATGAACCGTTTAGAGCATGGGTGTATTTTGAAAAACAAGTTTTCCACCTCGCACAACTTTTTTCATTAGACAGTGATATACACAAATAACCAGAGCGTATGCACTCCTGACAACTTCCAGCACAAATTGTGACACAACGTGGTGTCGCTCAGCCAATTGTGTAATAATAAGAAACGCTCTTATTTGGAGTACTGAGACTGTTCGAAGCTGTCTCATCCTCCTGTGTATTTCCACCAATATACTGAAGTAATATGTCAAAAATTAACATGGCTGAAGAGAAAATGATGCTGTCATCTCCCAGTGACGCAAACACCTGTAAAATTAAGATGAATGAGCAGAAGTCGGCCTCGATTTACAGCTCGCTAAACCAGATTACATTCTTCTGTCTGTGCGCTCCGAGACCAAGTGGGGGGAAGAGACGGGGCAGTGCCAGGCTGTTTGTGCTCAAACTACTTGATACCAGCCTGTTCGAGGTATGCAAAAAAACAAAAAACAACAAACAAACAACAAAAAACAGTATGCTGAACCTTTATCCAACTGCAGGAACATTAGCAACATAGCTTGCTTCATTTGGTATCTTCCAGATCAACTTATCTCCTCCTTCATTTGGTATCTTCCAGATCAACTTAGAGATAAAAGTTAAAATAAAATGTTTTGGATGTTTTGAAATGCCTCTTGTGGATATGGAGATGCAATGCAAAACCACATACAGTCTTGTAAAGTAGCACTGTATAGTAATTTTGAGTGGAAGCCAAATTAATGTTCATAACCTAAAATGAGATGAGCAACAGAGGACATGAAATCGTGATTAAATGCAATACAAATTAAGTTGATTAATTGGGCAGTAGTAGCCTAAAGCGTGTGAACAGAAGGTCTCCCATCCAACCCCCTGTGCAGCAGCATTAAATCTGGGTGGGACAGGTGAAAACACAGCACTTGCCTCTTCCTCTACAACACCCCTGTGCTGCCTTAACCCCAGCTGCTCCTGTGGAGCTGCCCAATGGCCGGCAGGTCAGACTGTGGTTGTACTGGGCAGCTCCAGGTGTGTGGATGCGATCAGGGCGTTCCTGCCTCTTAGAAAAATCATAAAACATTTAAGTCAGAAAGTGACCTACTGCTGACAAGAGCTGCTACACTAGATGTCTCGAATCATTACACACCCATAAAATGTGCCTCACCACAGTCTGTGCGACTCCAGGCGGCTAGCTGGCTCTGTCCACCTCAAAGTCAACTGAACACACACATCAGTGAGAGGAACAGATATACGTCTCTGCACACAGATCTGAGCTCTGTTCGTGTTCGTCAGCGAGGAATTATGCGAGGTGAAGCCACGGGGGTCGACGGGCACATTCTACTTCATTCAGTCTGCCCACATCACGGCTTCTAATGTTAGCTAGCAGCTGTCTGCACACATCAGGTCATGAAACCGAGACAGCAGGTGAATTAGTCTCCACGCTTTCTGCTCCATCTGGCCTGAAAATGATTATTAAACTGGACAGACTTGGATCAAGAGTGGCATACCATCAGCCTCTTTTCAGAGTGGGTGTCTGTGCTCTGGTTAGCTGAATCATCTTGTACTGACAGTCCACAGGTGCAGGGCATAACCTGGACTTTTTCAAGGTGCATGAGGGTGACTAGCCCTGCACCACCTGAAAGGCAGTGCAGGGCTATTTATTACTAATGCTCAACTATTTTGCACATGAAGTCATAAAATTATATTTTTTCTTGCTACATTCAACAGAAAATCAAATACATTATACTATCAAAATCATGACTTGGTCAGTATAGGGAAGATAAAAGAATGACTGTTTTGGTCCAGACCTATTTAAATATATCTGATACCAGTACTGGGAGATTCTACTGTGATTCATCCCTCAGATGGTCCCAAAATAACACAGTGCAAACACAGTCAGAGAATGGACGTAAGACACTGTCTTTAAGACAAAACCTGCTCACAAATTCAGACAGATTTCTCCAATTTTAGGTGTTGACACTAAAAGAACAAGTACTGAACTGCTGGACCTGTTTGAACCATAACAGTGGAAACCTATTTCAGGGGTCAGTTAAGTTACTGAAGAACAGTTAGGCTCATCAGCACATGCAGGGGTCATTTATTTAATAATCAGGAGATGAACATGTGGAACCCTGGGCAACTCTCGCATACAGACAAGACACATGCATACTGATGTCAATTAGCAACAGCTGATACTTGCGATGTTTATGATTTGTCAATCTATCAAAATTTATTTGTATAGCACTTTAAAAACAACGTCTGGTCGAACAAAGTACTTGACACGGCAATGCAAATCCAGAGTAAGCATTTGTGACCATGAACTAGTTTTCAAAGTGGAACCTACTAACTGAACCCAACTCTACCCGTCCTCATAGGTGTCACCAATATTTTAAAGCTTAAGTTCAATGCCCTGCACGTCCCTCTGTGTCTGGGACTGTCCACCAAACAAGACAAGAACAGACAGTGAGGAAACTGATTCAGAGGAACCTACTAAGTGAACCCAACTCTACCCGTCCTCATAGGTGTCACCAATATTTTAAAGCTTAAGTTCAATGCCCTGCACGTCCCTCTGTGTCTGGGACTGTCCACCAAACAAGACAAGAACAGACAGTGAGGAAACTGATTCAGAGGTTCTGACCTGCCCTGCACTCAGGACTCATCATCGCCAGGAAAAAGGTGGGTGGGGGGATCCCACCGGACCTGTCACCTGTCCTGCAACAGGCACTACAGACCTCTGAATGTCAAAACAACCAGAGACCAAGCTGAAGAGCAGTTCAGTCAGTGACAGACGCCAGAATACAATCCTATGCGGTAACTAACACGAAAACATCCACGTTACCTGTAAATTATAGATCATGTATTTCACATGCACATATCACAGTCATACATAAAGCCAGTGACTTAGAGCATCACGAACTGAGCACCAAACTTTAATCAGTTCCCATGTCAAACGAGGTCAAAAAGCACTGAAATGTCATGTTTATCAGCACAAGTGGTTCAGAAATCACCGGGTCCCGCGACACAAACAAAACTCTTCACATGCCCTTTTCAACTCTTTAAACCTCTTCTGGAGCCAAATCACAGCATGCAGACATTTAATCCTCTGCTCTTGCTCAGTCAGTTGTGACATGTTTCTTTAAATCAATTCTCCCACAAGTTCAAGGAAGCCCAATTCTCTTTCCGTTGCTTTTTGGTCAATATATCATGCCAACTTCCACACGGCCCGTTTGGACTGTTGTGACAAATCTAGCATACGAATGATCCACCAAGCACCAGTGAAATCTCCACGTTTTCAGCGAGTTTGACTGCTGAACTCATCTTTTTGTCATGCATTACAATACAGAGGGGTTAAAGTGCAGGCTGAATTTATCAAACAAACTTTTTCCCTTCCAAAAACCTGTATGACCTCAGAATGATTGAACTCCACACTTCAGACCATGTTGACTCCAACAACACTGGACCACTTGGGGCATCAGCCTTCCAAAGTGTTGTGATCTATAACAGCAGCCACTGAACATACTGAGGATTCATTTTCATACTGTATCAATCAAAGCTGTGTGGATTTAAGGACACCGGGGGCTCATAAATCATCCACGCCTGATGGCAGAGTGTGCACAGACCTTAGTGAGGCATTATTTACACAGCCTGCTCACAGTTTTGCACACTAAGCCACTTTACAGCCTCAGTGATTTATGTTCTCTTACCTTATCCCAAGCTTTTCATTTGGGCCACAGAGCGTTATGGTCGAGCAGGTTGAGGCACCACTGGACGCTCGCTGGGCTCCTCAAACTACTCAACAGAAAACAACTTTTAATTATTACAGTATTTTGCTTCTCTGATTTTTCTAAAAAAGCGTTTTCACTGCTATTATCATCATTTTTTTAATTATTACATGCCACATCTTTAAACAGCAAGGCTGGTGTCATCCTGCATTTTCTTGTTCCCAGCAAATCCCATGAGAAAACCAAAACCATCTCTCAAAAAATATTCAGTCCATCTCTCAACAACTCTCCTACTCTCAGCTCGAATCCCACTGATTCCTAGTGAAGATGTAAATCTTTAAAACACCTCACATGTGTATACTTTCTTTTTTTTTTTAAAGGCTCATACATCCATCTATTATCTACACCGCTTATTCCTGAATAGGGTCAAGGGGGACTGAAGCCAATCCCAGCTGACATCGGGTTAGAGGCAGGGTCCACCCTGGACAGGTCGCCAGTCTATCACAGGGATGACACTTAGACAACCACACACACCCACACTCACTCCTAGGGGAAATTTAGAGCCACCAGTCAACCTAAGCCGCATGTCTTTGGACTGTGGGAGGAAGCTGGAGGGGAGTTAACCGCCACTGTGCTGCCTTGAAAGGCTCAGAACGGTAGTTTTTAGCTTACTCAACTAGAATTACTGCTCTGTGAAGTCACTGTGACCACCAAAATCTAATCAGTTCATCCTTAAAGGATGGTGGAGGAAGTGCATGTTTTTGCCAAAATTGAAGAAATTCCCTTTGTTTGTGTTCATGGTGATGAAGGAACAGGTCATGGTGGAGGAAGTGCACATTTCTGCCAAAATTGAAGAAATTCTCTGTGTGTGTGTGTTCATGGTGATGAAGGAACAGGTCAGCCAACACAACAGTGTGGTCACTGCTGGGTTTTAAGAGTCTCTGGACACAGAGGGGGGAGAGAGATGAGGCTGCAACAGACAGACATTGTTGGTTTGAGTCTTTTGATGGGATTTGACAATAAGATAAATTATCACCAGACTAAGATTCCTTCAACGATTAATCCCTTTTTATTACTGCACCAACAGGCACGTCTTTATAAACCTGCACAAACTTTTTCATAATCCAAATGTTAATCTCCTTCACTGATGAAATGGCTCACGCTCATGTGCCCAGGCTCTCACCAGGGTTCACTGCTGATGATGCAATCCACCACGTTCGCCCCCGTCGAACCAACACACAATGAGACATTCACTTCTCTACTGAACCACATTAACCATCAGTGCACGTATGAGCAGTCCATTTTTATCTTCTAAAGCGCACCCTCTCCCTGCTGCGCTCTCAACAGGATATGAAAGATGAGGAGATCACAGACAGAGGTGCACAAACCCAAGACAGACACAATAGGAGAGATGGCTATCAACTCAGCTGCAACCCGGGAGCCTTCGGTAATTCTTGACGTACCAGGAAACATATTTAGCTGCGCCATTATTGCAGACACCAAATAAGCAGCAAGGAAGAGAACGTCACTACAGACACTTGCACCGAGTCTGGTGAGGAGAGAGCAAGAACTGAAGCAGGGAATGGTGAAAGGCTAATGAGCTTGGATCAGACAGAATCCAATAACGTAGGGCTACCCAAGCTTCCACTTAGATGGCCCACAGTTGTACATGCCAGGGGGTCACTTCTACTGGGGATGGGGACACACAAACAGGTGACAGAGTCCCAGTGAGGAGCTGGGCCATCAGAACAGCTCCACCTTGGCTCTAAGTCTCCAAATCTCTGAACTCTCCTGGAGGGATGAACACTGTTCTTCCAGCAGATGTTCCCTCATATGGTGTTTTGATGATGGTGGTGGAGACACTGTCTAACACGTCGCTCCAACATCTCCCATAGCTGTTCAACTGGTCTGAGACCTGGTGACTGGGAAGGCCACAGCATCTGGTTCACATCATGGTCATCCTCATCAGGCCAGTGAGGGACCCCTGGCGTCCTGTGGGCGGGGGGGAAGTCACCTTGGAGGAGACCACTCCATTATTCAGGTTTGTCCTTTCATGTGTCACTCATCTGTGTATGTTTCCCTCCTTTGTCCTTCTTGTCCTTCTGTTGTATGCTTTTAATACTGTACATGTGGGGGCTCCTTCCCAGAAGAAGCTGTAAACCTCAACAGGATCCATCTCCTTAGTAAAATAAAGTTTAAATAAAAAAAGCACCACAACTAATTTTTTAATCATGTGCTAGTTTGTAGACTGATGTAAAGGCAAGAACAAAAACTGTGTTCCGTCTCATTTTCAGAATAAATAATGATGTAGGGTGGTTATTAATTAAACCACATGCTTTGATATATAAATCATGTTAAAGCAAAAATGTCAAAATCTAATACTATATAAAATTATAAACACATGCTGTGTTAAAGTGTGGAGAACCAGATAAAAGCTAATACAACTTTATACATTATACACACATTATACATTATACAGAGCGACACTGCGAGAACACCACTACTGAACAACCGCCTACTCCATTTACAGACTCGGTAGCTTCAACTGGAAAATAATTTTTAAAGCCAAAAATAAATGAATATCTGTAAATGTTTAAAATGAAGGAACCATAATACAAATTCAAATGAACAGCCGTCTTGAGAAGCTAAAATCTGTAGCACACACATCTGCATAAATGTTTTACAATAGCCTAGTGAACAAACAGAAAATGCTCATTAGTATGGGACTGATATTGCCAAATTTTGTTTGTTGTTACTTCTGACAGCAGAAGATTGTGCATCGGCCTCCTACACCTTTCTCAGTCTGTAGTGTTGCCTCACTTTGATGGAATCGATTGCCTTTGTGTGTAACTGTTTCCTAATTACCCTGTGAAATCAATTTCGAGACAAACTATAGTCTTTACATGTCACATAAAATGACAGCACATTTCCAATCACACAAACTGTGCTATTATAAAATGAACCAGAATTCACAACTGCTGTCTCACTTCTGAAAAGTTTTTCTCTGCCAACACCGACTAAGCTTCAGGTCACAAAACACAAAACACACATCACCAGCAGCAAGCATGAGAAATAATGGTAGGAGCACCAGCCACTACACACACAAATAAAACAGGCCAACGTCAGCACTTTTCATTGGCCCTTCACAGAAAGTAATTCAAGGAGGAACTGAAAGTGTTAGTACATAAGAAGAGTTCTCAGCAACAATGTGGCCTTCAGTAAGTTTCAGTGTCATTAACTAATTAATAGCAGCATTTCAGTGTCTGTCTCTACAACACACAGAGGGTACAACTGCTTGACAGTCACAATTTGTTATTACTCAGTTACAGATATATGTCAGAGTAAACAATTATTAGAAAATATCAGGATTTACCTTTCACACCACTTTGCAGAATGAACAAACTAAAAGCAAAATGGACCTGAAGTACAAGCATTTCACACATTTTTGATGCTGCTGCTATTAGAACGGCCACAAATGGAAACAAATTCCACTGAGCCTGTAAAAGGATTGAAATCCTCATTAAATGTTTGGTTACTTACAGACTTCTGTGCTGACAGTAATTCTCTGAGAGTCTACAGACGTGTCACTTCAGTGCTGCTCATGTGGTAGTCCTCTCATGGCTCTTACCAGAATCACTTCACTGAGTCTTCTCATGGCTCTTACCAGAATCACTTCACTCAGTTTCAGCACGCGCTACTTGTCCCAGGCTGAAATGTCTTACAGAAACACCTTGCGCTACTTGTCCCAGGCTGAAATGTCTTGGCTGTATGTATATATAAGGACGTTGTCTATCAGCCGCTGTCCACGAGGTTTAACTGCTCAGTAACTTGTTGTAAAAAAAATTATCTTAGACCTTTATTAACCAAATTCCTTGGATGTCCAAAACACCTGGCCAATAAAGCTGATTCTGATTATTTTTGTAAGGATGAACAAATCCCATGAGATGACCGAAACTGACACTTGTGTTGATCTCTCAGTACTTTCTGGCTCATAGCTCCAAGACCATTGGTTCCCACTGAAGACGCAAATCTTTAAAACAACTTACAGACGTATGGTTCATTTTTAAAAATGCTACATCAACTGGAGGAAACAGTGCATTTGACGGGACTATTTTCAGAGGTAAATTAATCCACATTTGGTGTGTGGAGCTCTGGCACACGGGGATGGGATACATGAGACGTTGGATGCACACAGTTGTTAGTAGGAGATGTTTATTGTCAGTTTGGGTCTTTTGTTGGGATTTGTTGACAAAAAGAAATACTGATCATCACCAGAATTATCCTTCAAGTAGATCTGAAGATCTGGTCCCTTGTCAATATGATGCATTTGGTGTTTTCCTTTCAAATGCACCTAGAAACAGTGCATGGTTCTCTAAAGGAGGATCAACAGCTGTAGTCCGCTCTTTAAAAACTACCTGGTCACCTGCACTTGGTGTGATCTTATCTGAGGAGGTGAGGAGACCTCCTATCCTCCACATGTAGATAGAAAACAAAGGAAACTCATCTGACAAAAGAAAGAGGCGCTGCTCCACGTGACGCAGGAAACCCATCTGCTCCGATCCCACCTCCACCCTGCACGGTACCTTTGACTTCTGCAGGAGCTCCTCCAGGACCCAGAAGAGGTGGCATGAGTTCTGATACTGATCCAGAGGGAACCCGTCAAGCCGCGAGTCCTCCTGCCCCTGCAAACATCAATGTCAACATAACTCACTGTCTGGGGAACATGTTCATACAGTGTTGTGGCAACCCATCCAACAGTTGTTTACTACATGTCTGCTGAATAAGTAAAGGCCACATTTCCAAGCATCCACCTCTGTATTAGAAGCTCTCAACATCCTCCTGGAGGTCAACCTGTGGGAAGTACTGCAGCCAAGATCCAGGCATCAACTATGTCCCTGACTGGCACAACTGCCTAACCACTGCCGAACCCACAGGGATGCCGAAAATGCAAGTCAAGGGAGGAACAACCAGAACAAACCGGCTAAAGAGGTCAATCATTACTCACATAACTGGTGTAAACCTTCAGGAACTGATAGATGATGGTGCAACAGAAAATTACTGCACAAGCTATTTAACCACATGGCAGTATAGAAACATGAAGTACTAACGCGAATGTCCTCAGAGCACACAGGTCAGGGCAAGGCGCACACACAATTCACCATACACTACAAGCCAAATGTTACTTACTCAAACAGAAGAGGCTGGATTTCTTCCAGGCTACATCTCGGTGTGCCTTTGTGTGTGTATGCATTTGAATTTTTGCATATGAAAGTTTCTGTGTGCGACTTTGAGTTGTCATGAAGCAAAACAGCAGCCAGCTGGCTGTCAGGTACTCCTCTGGGCAAAACCCTTCAGAGAGCATTGAGAATGTGACAACACCACCCCTCAAAACCTTGCAAACACACACCAGTCAGCCCTCCATCAGGAACGGGTCACTTAGCACTTTGCTTTAGTGTCAAAACACATTTTCTTTATACCCCAATTGCTCATTTTCAATTTTGCCTGCAGGAAAACTCTCTCCAGCTATACAAGTTATTAAGACAAAATTCTGCTACTGACACAATCACAATTAATGACTAGGAAGTGTAATCAAGAACATTTTACTGGCTTTTCGTACAAAATGTCAGCAGGGTGTTGTATGATGTGTGTTTATCGACACTCACTCCAACGTTTCAGCAGCCATTACCGAGAGGATCAGATCAGAGTAGGCTGCTGGTATCCCCCCCGACCACCAGGGGAATTAGTGAGCAAACCGCTACGTGGCGCAACATAACAAGGAGAATAAGATGACAAGCTAGGACAAGCTAGGACTGGAGGTGTTTTTCCACACATCATGGTTTACTTTTTCAAGAGAAAAGACTAAGGGTGGTTACTAAGTGGTTGGTTCTGCGTATGTGCACCTGGTTTGTTTGCCCATTGCCGTTAAAGTGTTGCATACAGCGGTGTCCCAACTGTTTCTGGGAGATGTAGTATCCAGGACTCTCAGTCCTAAATACGGCTACTACTGCCTTCGTCCAGCAGGGTTTGTAAATTGTTCAGTGTCAGTTTCCTTTTCGCCCATGTCAATGGTGGAGCACTCACCATGTCAGTTTCAAATTCTGCGACCTGAACGCAGTTATACTAGTGAAATATTGTCACATACAGTCACAGTCCCACAACATTAGACATCTTTATATCGCAATATTACAAATATGATTGGATCCCTACAGATCAGTCAACAGTATCCACACCTGCAGCCTCATTAAGTGCACATACACACACTGTCAGGTAGTGTGTCCCATATCCGAAATATGCCAACACATAGTGCACTTAACCTACAGTGGACGTGCACTTGTCTTCATAAGTTGATGGAGACTGAAACAGAGCTAAAATCAGAGTGAACATTGAACTTACATTCATCAAGTGAAGACAAACATGACTCCAACTGAATGTTAACGCAGCTGCATGTTTGTCAGATGTGTAAATAAGTCAACACATTCAGGAGAACCTGGTCAGTTTACTGCGGTCACAGCAAATACCGACGTGGTTTGGGTTTTGTTCACTGTACTTCACTTTTAGTGTCTAAAACCTTTGCACACGGCTATATGTGTAAGTCTATAGAACCAAGCACTGATGAGCAGAAACTTGGTGTGTGATTGTCTGGTGTTAAAGGGTTTATTAATAGACCTGCCAATCACTTTGAGTGTGTTAACAGGTTGTTTTCATGGGTTATATTTGATTTGGACTGTGAAATGATGGATGATATATGCTGTGTATGTGCATATACTGTATGTTACCAGACAGCCCGACACAGATGCCTCAGAAATTCACACTTCACATCTTGCTGGCAGGTTCTGCCAGCAAGATGGAAAAGACGTACAGTGTTTCATCTGGGTGTACAGGAAGAAAGGAAGGAAGACCGCAGTGTCATGTGTCCCTACAAACCATTATTTAAAAAGATGATTATCTGAGCTCTGTTTATGCCCAAATTTAGCTCCACTGATATAAACAGAGACAACAGCTCCCAAAATGATCACACAGCTGGATCAGCCCAAACCGAGCAGTTGCATTAGACTGACTTAGTCTGGGCATGTGTACATTATGAACAGCCAAACAGAGGGTATATGCCAGTAACAATATAAATGTGGCATTTGACCATACAGCACAGAGACTTATTGATCAGGCTCTGGTGTGAAGCGACGCAGAAGAGAAAGGCAGAGATAAAGCTAGACTCAACCAAGGATATACTGGGATGTTACATGCTGTGTGCTGTTGCCTGTTGGGTACCCTGACATCCAAAAGTTGAGACTTCATCAAAACTTTGGCTGTCACTTTCAAAACCATAAAGCTGTTACTGCGAGCCCTGAACAATGCACACCTCCATCTGGAGAAAACAAGTCTGCTCATTCAAGAAGGCACATCATTTAGAACCACTGAGCTGGATAAACACTGCAATTCAAAGAAAAACAACAGGGCATCTCAGAAAATATAAGGCGACAGAGTGTCACAATAGGTGACACATCTTCAGATAGACACTGTGCCTCAAAACACAACGTGACAACAGGGAATTAGGCTGTCCTAAACAAAAGTTTCTAAATCTTCTCCAAATTAAGATCCTGTTGTATCTTCTCCACATCACACTGCTCTGCTACAGCTAGCTGTGAAATAAATCAGGCATTGCACTTTGTTTTGCATAAAGCCATGTGTGGTGCAGCGATGACTTTTATATGTGATTTATACGGGAGCTATCACAACACCAGCCATAGCTTTCGTTAATTTGACAAATGCGTAACAGTGTTCAAGAGGGAGAAGTGGTTTATGTCGGTTCGATTGGTACAAGGAAGCCCAAAATATTCTGCTTCGATCTGCAACCTGTAAACCACTCACATGCCCAAGAAATTTATGAAACCAGAGAGCAGCATTCAAAGGAGAGCAGAACTCGATAACCGGAACAAGAATCAAGTCGGAGCATCTGGTAAAAACGTACACAGAGCATGACAACTCGCCTGCCGAGGAGGTAACACAGTCACGTGACAGAGAACTCCTGGTCACTCTCTGAGAACATACCCTGGGTAAATAAAGGTTAGAAAAAACATAACTGTACAATATCTTTGCCTAAATGAAATGAATTTCATTTTCTCTAGTCAACACCACATAGTGACAGTACGTCATGGACACAACCTGAAATGTGACAACACAGACAAAGAGTTCACAACACCAAGATGTATGCATGTACGTTTTTCTTGCTGCTGTTCAAGTGTTTTGAGACACTCTGGTGAAAGCCTGATTTAGACATGCAACTGCAGTCTTCTTGGCCAATTCCAGTTTGTTTTCCTTCAAGTCTGACCTGCTGATTCAGATTTTCTTTCTAAGAACTGTAATCAACAACACACACAGAGCTTTTTGTAACCTTTAAGGAAAAATTTGTCATAAAAATAAAACATTTTAAAGTTTTACATCTCTATTTTTTGATTCCAACTAAAAAAGGAGCGCACTATACTGTAAGTACTTCTCCAAATATAAACAGGTGCAACAGGTAATAGAAACAGAACAATGTCTGTTACGTCAGTCCTACTGAGCACATGGTTCTTTTTGAAGTGTGTAGTTTGTATTTGCTGTGTTTTACCACAGGCTGCAAACACTGTACATGCATTTCACGTGTAGCCAGTAGCTCAGTCACTGTGGACTAGTCGTCAGAGATGTGGTCGTAGTTTCCCATCTGCAAGGTGTTTCTGTAAGAAATGTTTAAAAACGGCCTTGTTTGAGTATCTCAGTAACACAGTTCAGTACCTCCCTGGTCCTGTCTTCACATTTAGGGGGTGAGACCTGCTTCCATTTCATATCAATAAGGTAGCCAGGGACCGAGGCAGTGAAAGCCAGGACGTCCTGCAGTGTGCCAGACAGATCATTATCACGGGGAGCACCATTTGTAGTTCACACTGTACACTGGGACTAACTGTTATATTCTAAGCTGTTCACAGCGTTTTCACGATTTTAGTCCAATACTCAGATTACTGAGGATGACTTCTGATGTGCATATGCAAAAAGATGTTTTTACATATTTCTAAATGGCTAAACATTGGACAGATGTGAGTTTCAGTACTAAAAGTACTTTATGACTTTCAGTGAAGCCCAGTCTGCAGCGTTGAGGCGTCCAGGTGGCCAAGATGCAGTTATAATGTATGCATTATGTATTATATTCAGAATGTCCCTGGTATTACTGCAGCTACAGCCCTCTGTTGCATGGCCTTCCTTGTACTCTCTGCGTTTGTAGTCACCCCTCTAATGTTCACCTTCAGATAAAGACAAGAAATGTCTCTAAAATACTAAAAACAGATGTATGAAGGCATCATCTACTATGGCTGTCCATGTGTGCAGAGTGAGAGATGTGATGACACATAGCAAAGAGGGAACTGATATGAAACTACGTCGAGAATAGCAGTGACAGAGGGCCCATATGAAACATGCTGGAAGGGAGACTTGGACAGCAGCAGCACAGGCTGACTGATCCGTCTGTCGGCTTGTTACCACTCCTCAGGGACCCAGCGGGCTACAGGCCAACAGTCACAGGATTAGCTGCTGCATTTAATAATCCTGATAACCTACCCTCTCCCTCCATGCCAGCTAGAGGCCAAACCATCTATGATCCCACTGAGCGACCTGAGGGTTCAGGTGAGGCCGACGTTAAGGTCATTTCATAATCGACTTGCCAGGTAAACACTGATGAGTTCTGGCTTCAAGGCTTTACATCATGATATAGTACAGACTCTCTGAACATCTGCAGAGGCTGAACTGCAACACACAGGCTCATGCCCTACAACAAGAGCATTAATTAGGCACCCTGAGAATCAGCTCATCACAACTATACACAATTATCATGGTGCAACATGATCACAGCTCTGTTCTGAGAATCCAGATTAGATTTTCTTATTGTTCAAATGTTCCCTTCATTATTAGCCACTATACCTGCATGTCAACAGATACATCATACAGCACAGTTAAAAATTTGCTGTCACGTCCATTTTCCCAGTTTTATAGTTTTTCCTACAGTGTAGAAAAAATAAAGTGTTCAACATTTCATACTGTGGCTGTTCCTTGTAGAAATGTTTGAAAATGGTGAGTCAAAAGACACTGTCCATGACTGCAGGGGAACCCAGGTAATTACCACTGGTGGGATTTGACCCTGGGATCTGGTGTGAAAGAGTTTTCCACTGAGATGGACGAGGACCCGATGGTGGCGACCCGACGATCTGTATCTGAAGCACCATGACCCAGACAGCATCAGTCGCACCGAGATTCTAAAGCTGCAGCCTGAATGGGATTTATTCATCCATTTGATTAGACCTGGAGCTCGTTACTGTTCTGACCGGGCCACAGGGAAGCTGACGGACGGAGAGTCAGGATTGAAAGCTTCTCAAATGGAACAAAACACAAGAATGAAGACAGATAAGATGGAGACAACGGGGTGACAGAAACACTTCAAGAAAGAATTCAAACTTTAAAGTAACACTGAAACTATCCACTATTGGTTTTTAAATACTGATTAATATGCCAGTTCTTTTATTGATTAATTCTTTGGTCAATGAAGTGTCCAGAATGAATTCCTCAGTGAATTCCTCTTCACCACCCTCATCTCTAACTGTGTGTTGGCTGTGTTGTGCTGGGCAAGAAGTGCACGGCGGCTTTATCAAAGATCGTTTACTGACAAACACAAACAGTGAAACGCTGACTTGTGGGTTCAAAAGCGTCACCTTTCATATCACACACAGACATTTTCTCCAGTGTTAATATAAAGTAACTGATGTGCAGCTTTAAGTAGCCCTGTTCCTAATATAAAATATCAATCCAAAAAAACATCCATGTATTGAATATTTTTTAAAAACTCTGGATTCATGTCATCAGAGCTCTGTGGGTAGGATTTAATCAGGTTTAAATGACAGCGACTGGGGGGAAAAAACAACAAATGAAAAGATTATATTAATTTTTTTTGTCTGTCTTGACACTAACTGTTGAACTCCGTCTCTCTTCAGTTTGGGCACTGATGATTTGACCTCTCACTCGACCAACGTGCTAATGGTCATAGGTTTTTCCACAGATGTTAAATGGTGCTAATTAGCTTTCAGCCTTCTGTGACTCACCACGTCCACATCTGTTTGTAATTCTGATGAAGTTACTTCTGAGTTTATGTCAACACCTTTTTTCACAGTGTACCTTCTATATACACGAGAGGAGGAAAAAGAGTGACGACACGACAAAGACGGAATAAGAGAGAAAAGGTTTTCATAGAAAACGCAAAAGGCAGAGGAAAAAAGAGTCAGAAAAAGAAATTGAGAAACGAAGGCGTGAGAGTGAGAGACGAACCAAGCCAGGCAGAAAAAGTAGAGGGAGTGAGAGAGACGCTGACAAAGAGTTTATAATGAAGCTGTGTGAAGTGTGAAGGGCAGTAATTTACTGATCAAGGACAGAGATTGATTTGTCACCAGAGTGGAAAAGAAACCCCACAGTGTGAGTGAGAAGCCTCAGCCCACGCCAATACACGCCTGTAAGGCGGGCCTGTGTTTCCATCTGAAAACACGGAGGCTTGGCCCGTGCTGACCCGAACCACAGTGTCACAAAGCTCTAAGCAAAAGAACTGCCACGTCTGGACTGGGCACTGTTTTCAGCCAACAGCAAACAGGGGCGGGCCATAAAATTCATAGAGGGTGGGGCCGTTTGGCCTTCAATGTCGTATACTTTGGAAGAGCACAGAGGCCACCTGACTGACTAATGTGTGTATGAACACATTCAGTAGACCTTCTTTAAGTCTCTCACTGCACCAGGTGAGAACGACCACAAATTTTTTAAGTCAAGGAGTAGAACTTTAATAAAAAAAACTAAAAAAATCTAACCTCACCATGAAAACACTGGGGATTCACAGGACAGGAGGCCAGCTGGTCACAGGTCTAACACACAGACAACCACGCACAGCTGTACAGACACTTTAGAGTCTGTACAGCTGTCTGTACATTCTTCAACCTGCTGCAACATGTGTTTGGACTGTGGGGGGAAGCAGAGTATCCAGAGGAAACCCACACAAGCTCAGGGAGAACATGGCCACTTCACATAGAAAGGCCCCAGTTGGCCACAAGGTTCAAACCCAGAACATTCTTCCTGTGAGGCAACAGAGCTAACCACTGCACCGCCGTGCCACCCTCCCTAGAGATCTTGCTTTATTTAATGAACAGTCCAAACTCCAAAAATATTCACTTTATACTGATATGTGTTGGCAAATGTTCTTGATCAATAATTAAACATGTGATTATGAAAACTGCTGTTCATTAATCTTGTCCTAACAGATACTGGTCAGTAGGGCCACTGGGAGACAGAAAGCAACAGGATCAGGTCAGTTTCACTGTTTTTACTAGATGATATAGAACAGTTTGGAAATCAATCCTCGCTTCACCCATCACTGACAAATTAATCTAATTTTCTGTGAACAGCTTATTAAAAGTTGTTGACAGCTGAAAGTGTTGTGTTTTGACGACAGGCTTGTTGCTTTCATTATTGTAAAATCAGGATCAAGTATACAAACGAATAAGCCAGTTTCCCAGCACTTGTGTAGATGGCACACAGCTCGTCCCTCTCCTCGCCCTGCAGACTGACAGTCTCATCGGAGGTGCAGCCATAACGATCCCTGATGGTCGCCTACTGAGCTGAACGTGACCACAGAGAGCTTCAGGCTCACATGTGACATGACCACACAGGCAGCCTCCTACGCCCGTTAGCCCACAGCAGACAAGCAATCGATTGTCTCCTCTGTTTTTGCCTTTGTCTTGTAGAGGCGTCCTTTAGCAGGGTTTTATTTTTTCTCCACGACTGTCTCTTTCAAGGCGGTCCGCTGACAATCCACTGATTCAACCGACAGAAAATCAATCTAATCTCATCCAAGTCGGCGTTCATATCTCGACATCCTGAACGCCCGGGGAGCTGGAAGCACAGGTTTGTCTGTTTCTCACACACACATACATACAAAAAAGTACCAGATCGCCTTGTTCTCTGGCATTTTATGTCAGTATCAGCAGCCCAAGAAAAGTCCACTAGGTTGGATGATGATTTTCTTTGTTGTTAAATGGTCTCACGAGGCTGTGGCAGTTACAGACAGGAGGTCAGTTCTGTCACATCTGTCGACAGCAGACAACTGCTATGACAGCAGAGTTCCCCAAAGACCAAACCACAATATGTACTTGGAAAAACCCGACAGAGCAGAAATGCCAGAGCTGATTTGACGTGTCACCGTCAATGCTTCCATCTCTTCTTTCACTGTTTTGCTTGCCAATAAGACTGTAAAGGATAATTCCAGGTTAGTACAACTCACTGCAAGTCTTACTTTTGAGGTGTGGACATCGAATAGTCAGGTGACCTGACTGTAAATAAACCTCCAGGTTATTCAAATTTGATTTTAATTTATTTTTCCTCTTTTAAACATCATCATCCAAGCTTCCTGTTTTAACAGGTCATCCCACCTCGTCTTCATGCTTCAGCATCAGCCTACTGCACTGCCTGGGGTTTGTGCAGAGGTTTTGATGATCCAGATGTTTTCAACCCATCTGATCATCTCACTGCTTGTGTTTCTTGACTGTATGATGGTAAAGTATTTTGAAAACTGTATAAATGATTCAGTTTGATATCACAGTGGGCAGTTACTGCACAGAAACCTGTGCCCTGTGCGTTACATTTTAACCGTTGTTCCTCTGGTAGAAACGTAGATAGAGGAACGAAGTTTGGCTAAAGGCTCCTGATCCGTGGGGAAAGTTGCTTTGGTGGAAATGGGGTCTCAGAGCTGATGTGGTCCCATCCAGAGCAGAAGACGGTGGTCTCTGTATGTACGGACACTCAGCAACGCCATCTTTACTGTTTATTTTCACTTCCCGGTCTGAAGAGGAGGGAGTTGTTGGGTCCATCATTTTGTTACTACTTTTAGGGCTTTACAAATTTTAGTGACACTTCCCAGGAACAATTAACTTTTTTGTTTTTTTTTGTTTTTTTAAGTTTTAAAGCATGAGCACAGACAGCTACACACACACACACATAGTTGATCTGACTTCTTCTTTGGTAACATGATGACTATTTAAAGCTGTGAAACCAGACAGCCGTGGATTTTGAGAATAAATTGGTAGACGGTCTCTGTGTCTGCTTAGTCATAGCTTGGATTCTGGTGCAGGAGGCTTTAGCAAACCTGCCAAAACTCATATTGTGCTGGGCTAAATTCCTGCTCTTTAAATGTACTTGGCAGTGATGCAGATTGGTCTAAATAGTGGCTCAAATAATTTTACATTTTCTCCAGCAATGACAGCCAAACATTAGCTGCTTTGCAGACAAACAGCAGTGTGTACATGTCTTGTCTTCTTTACAGTGCTCAGGATGATATACAGCAGGTTAGTTCTTGGCAGATCTGTAGGCCAGTCAAATCGTAGCTCTAACTAAAATGTCAAAGCCATTATTATGACCATCACTGAAGTGCTGATAGCCATGAGAAAACCACAGGCTGCATTTATGTGGGCCACATTTAACCAACAGTAGATCCTGTCCATTAAAAAGTCACAATGAAGAGAGCAGAGGGTATTTCCACTGCATAATGTCTTTTCTACAGACATGAATGCTCATGTGACAAGGTTATGATGACCATATATTTCCCACCCATAGCTGCACTGCAGTTCAGTACAATAAGCACTGCTCTGCCATTATCTCTCCAAATCCACAGGATGCATGTGATACCAGAGAGTGAGCAGTGGCTGCGGCGGGTTATTTTAGTGAAAGCTGAGAAAGCGGAGCACTGTGGGAGGAAGATGATAGATAGAGACGAAGACAACAGGCAAACAGAAAGCCAAAGAATACTAATTAATTAAGCCATCACCACAGATGCCTCCAGAGCTTCCACACAAAAGATGTTAAAAAAAAAAAAAAGTGCACAGAAAATATTTGGAAAATAGAAATGTGACGAGTACAAAGATAATAGCAAAGCACATGCTCTCTCTCCCTCCTTTTAGTTTTCTACTACATAATTTTTAAAGCAAACAGCGGTCTGCTGTTTACTGCCGAGTACTGACGTGACAAAAACCAGCCAGTCTTCATTTACAGGCCATCTCGATTCCTGAGATTTACCAATATCTGATAAAACAACTATGACTACAGAAGATAAGATATGGAAACAGAAACTGAGTGCTTGAGTGTTTTCTCTCCCCCGCCAGTTCTACTTGCACATTAGTAACATTGTTCCATGCCCCAGCACACTTGTGCATATACGATACTGTAGGTGGCAGTATGTACGTATTGTAGCTGGTTTGGAATCCACCAAGAAGAAGAAAGCAGCAGCAATGACAACTCGCATCATCCACTGGGTGGCATTTGTTTCTGTTCTGTGTGGACAATGAAGTCAGTCCCGTTACTGAACAGTGACCCTCTCACGTGCCTTCCTACTTCCACATCTACTGTGCAGCTCAGAGGATGAAGAGGGCCTGCGCTGCACAGACACAATGGTTGAAGAGAAAGGAGGCACTGAGGAATGCCAACAGAACCACTTCCTCGTTTGAGCACGGCCTGATTTACAGACCGCACTTTGACAACACAGGGTAGAGAAGCTGGAATAACAACAGACGGGCTGTAGGCAGCAGAGGGTCACTGAGTTTATCAAACAACATGGAAAATCTGAGTTAACGCACGTTGACCCAACGCAGAGACCAGGCATAAAATTACCATAACGTTACCATCCGACTCTCTGTGCCTGATTGTTTTCAACATGAGAAATATAATCTGCATTCAAGTCTTTACTCCTATTTATAAAGGTGAATACTGCTACTGCAGCTGGCACAAAAAGCAGCAGATTTTAAAGTGAGACTTGCATCTTTGTGTGTGCAGCTTTATCAGCACCTGGTTGGTGCACTGATTGTTACCAGACAATGGTTTTGTTCTAGCTGCTCTTCCTGTATCTGGTCCAACTATCTCCACTTCTCAATTTACTGCTGACTCAAATCAACATGCCGGCGTAGTCCCCAGCTGCCTGTCTGTGGTTCACACAAAGCTGTAATGTAGGAAGAACACTAACTTTGTCGTCATCGTGTTTTCCTGTGAAGGTGTGTTATTGGTGTTCTTTCCCCTGAGGAATGAAGCAGAGCTGGTGAGTAAGGACAAAAAGAGGCAGAATCCTGCTGATGGAGCTAGTACCGGTGCTAATTTGAGCTGAAAGGGCTGTCGGTCTGTGTGAGCATTACATACACATACATTATTTAACTCTGTTTACAGTGGCAAATCCTCCCATCACTGCACTGTTGGTCACTATTTCTGACTGCTAGGTGTCTGGAAAACGCAAAGCATGTTGTGTTTCTATGACAACCAGGAACGTTCATCACTGGTCTTAGGTGCAGCACAATTCCTTATGTGGGTATTTTGCTGCTCCTTGATATGTTTGAAAATGTCGTATAAAACTGCAATTAACCCATGTCTGTGTACCACAAATATACAGGAGGAAAATAAAAAGAGATGAAACTGCAGGTAGCAAAGGGTGCTGCAGCACCCACTTTGGGAGCCACTGATCAACACTATTGATTTTCTCTTCAACAACTAAAGCATGTGAGCTGTGTTAGCTGGACAAGCACAACACCAGAGGACCTGAGAAGCACGTCAACGTATGGTTTCTGCTCCACAAATGGCAAAACGATTCACAAGAATAAGGCTGATGAACAAGTTCCACCACGAAACTGAAGAGCAAGATGCATGTGCTGAGTCTGAATTCATTAAAATGAAACATATGATTCTTAATCGTTCTAACTGGATTTGTCTTTTTACTTACAGCCAGAATAAACACAAACTTTTCGGGCCGCAACTACCAATAATTTTCATTAAAGAATAATCTGCTGATTATTTTCCCATTTAAATCATTGTCAATAAACTGTCAAAAAAAGTCAAATGTATGGAAATGTCTTCAAATGTCTTCTTGCACCCGACTGAATGATCCTCTGTTTATTCTCTGGTACAACAAAAAGAAACATGATGAAACATCTGAGAAGCCAGAACCAGCAGCAGCTTTTTTGCTTAAAAAACATTTTTGATGATCAAGATTAATTTTCTGATTAACCAACTAATTCTTTGAGCTATTGTATTTAGAAAACTGTTGTTTCCGTGTGTCTGGACACAAAACTAGGTGCTAAAGTCAGTGCTAAACAGTAGAAAAAGAAATGTACGCTATTTACTAATGCAGTACTTTGGCCAACTGGCAGTAAAATGATGACAGGATTAAATTAGCACATGCTCTGACTACAGACTCAACTTTCATCTGTACACTCAGCATGTCGTCCCCTAACAAAAGCCATTTTAAGTTACCTGATACTTCACAGTACAGTCCATCACACCTTATTCCCCCTCAACTGTTCTTTAAAGACAGGTTTACAAAGCGTCACATTTTTCACCAACTGCAAAGGAATTCAACTTCCCTCCGTTTCACAGTCGCCCTGCGCCTTGGGATCTGTGATCTTCATACTCTTACGAACCTTAATGCTGTCGTGAGAAAGCGAGAACATAAAGCCTGTTCTTGGAAATACCATCCACATGCAGCTCGTCTCACGTCACCTTAAAACGTTCTCCCTCCAAATACCACATCCACTCACATGGACAATGCATTTAACTCAACTTTTGAAAACAAAGTCACCTCGCCTCATTCAGACGTTACTATCAAGCAACAAACAAACAAACCACCTCTCAAGACAAATCTGGGAATCAGCCTCATATTTATAAATGAAATGTGATGTAGTGAGCACACTTCCCTGAGCAGTCGCTGAGGGAGCCAAAACCTGCACTCTTAAGCTGCACTGGCCTTTAAAGGCATCAGCAATGCTCATTTCCTCTGGCTCTGCCTGTCTGAAAAGTCATTTATCACCCCAATCCAAATTTAATATCCCCAAGCCAAACTTAATATGATTAAGGGCAATGATCCCAGACAGAGGGCTGGCCCGGAAACTCATTACATCATTCTAATGAGACAATAACGCAGAACTTTCATGGGATCTCATGGCAAATGAAGCTGAAGTGGAAGGTTAAGCGGGGATGCCACCTCACCCACTCCCTCCAAGCGGACTGCCATACTTCTGCAAACCAATGTAGAGCTGCATGTCATGTTTGTGATGGTGGTCTGTGACCAGGCACAGTTTGCAACCACAATGTGCGTAACATGCCCAAGTCCAGCTGAACAGTACCAGGCCCTACCTCTTCCAAACGGGCCAGTGCACGATATACTGAATAATGCCTGGGCATGGCACAGAGCGGTCACACTAGTTAAATGAACTGAACTTGGTGGTCAAATGTACTTGGGCACGGATTGCCTAGTGCGAGTACACCCTCAATTCTTTTGGGAAGACTGTGTTGAAGACGTGTCACTGAAGGCTGCTACACTCGGCCACCTCTCTCTAGCTCCTCTTCTCACATACAGTCGATGACTGGACCCGAATGTTTCAGACCTCCAGTAGTCACTCCATAATCCTAGTTTTTCATTAGATTAAAAAAAAAAAAAAAAAAAATCCACAGGTGAAGATTAGACAGCTAGTCTTGTCCTGAGGCTCTGTGGCTGTCTGGTGTTTGCTGCTAACTGCGGCGCCCTCTGACAGAGCAACCAGCACCCAGATGGCAAAACCTATCTGCATTCTGTGCTGCTGCTGAAGCAGCTCTGAGGACATGTCAGACAGGAGACTGGCCTCACCCAGCTCCTGACAGAATACTCATGACTTCTGTCCTCCACTCACTACTACAAATGTCCTTGAAACGGTGCCCCCAAACACTCAGTCTGTAGCTATTTATCATGGCAGCTTGAAACTTACACAGTCATCCACGGTTTATCACATCACAACATGCAGAGTGCAGTGTTACATCACACCAAGAGAGACACTTAGATGTCCTTGTGTCCTGCCATAATCTTCATGTGGTGGAAATATGAAGTTTGTGCTCTTTTTAAATCAAGCCAAACACCTGATCAGAGTTAATTACTATGCACATTTATGAAGAAAAGTAGTCAAAGATAGAATCTGATAAACAAGTCCATCCTGTGTCGTGAATATCAGTCTACTGTGCTGAGTTACAGTTTTCAAAGCAATGTGTCTATACAGAAACAGTTTGGCAATATACATGTTTTTATAGACTGTAAACGGTAATAAATTAGCCAGTGTGAGGTTATTGTAGATATTATATATTAATTAGGTATTTTACACAGGTTAATACGTCATATTTGAGGTAGTTTAAGAAACTCTGGCACCATTACGCAGTTCATCATTATGGAGTACTTACAGGCTTATCTTTAAAGTGTCTAACTACACATCTTAAAACTAATTTAGGGAATCCATTTGAAAATGTAAGTATCTGTCATTTTAAACATGAGACCAACAGTGTCAGATACTGGTAAATTAGGGTCACTTTAACTGCTAAGGTGTAAAATAAACAACACATTAACCTGCAGCCATAAGAAAGTGAACAACTGCTTTGTCTGTAAAATCGGATCAAACTGTACGGCAGTTCACACAACACGTACTGTGTATAGCATGTACAACAAGTACAGTAAATCTGTCCATGAAGTATCACCTGAAGACATTTTTGGTCATCTGAAGCTTCATTACCAGAATTCACAGTTAGGAATGTGATGACTGAGGACCGGTAGACCGAACTACTATTTCCTTATTAGCTCCTTGTCTTGCCTGTGTATCCCCACAAACACACACACATACACACACACAGCCAAAGGGGTTGTTAAGGTCACCCCCACTACGATGTGAATGATAACAACGGTTGATGATGTGTGACATGACACCGAGCACTTCAGTCGCCATTGCCCGTCCTCTCAACCTCTGGAATACACAGGCCTGAGTCAGCAAAGAGTCCTGGGACAGATGGGACGATCTGCTTTCTGAACCACCAGCTGGAAAAGGGTGAAGGACTGTCTGGCATTCGCTACGGTGGCAGGTGGTGCGACCTGAGAATTTCAGACTGCTGCTTAGGACTTTAACTGGAACCAGACAGACAGCTTGAAACAACGGGTAAGACAAGATTCACAACTCTAGAGCAGCAACATGCCTGGCAATCAACTAAGAGTTTTATACAGTAGCACAGTTTAAATTCTGGGTTTGGGGCTGGTCTTCCTCAGGGGACGGGAGTTTTGTTCAGGCTGGGATCGTTGTTTACCATTTTCTGACATTAGACTACATTAATCTAGAAAGTAATATGCAGATAAACTGATAACAGAAATAACAGTCACTACAGAATGGTTCACAATAGTTTGAAAAATTTGGAATTAAAATGAACTTCCTTAAATGTTACATGAGTGAATACCATGAACCAGAATCTAAACACCTACGTGCTTCACTGACAGACACTAAAATACACTGCACGGCAACTGGCTGGCAGATCTGGTGTCGGTACAAACAGACTGACACAGGGAAGACAGCTTGTCAGTACAAACTCAAACATAAGAGAGCTGCTTCAAGCACTGATGAAACCAAAGGAATCCGTTTTTATACCAAAACTGGTCCTGGCCATGTTTTTATTAACAGTATCAAACTAACTGTTTCAGTCCTCAACACAGATTCTTCTAACCACCAGCAAGTGTAGTCAGCAGTTCATTGATGAGCATTACTTAGGCTAAATAGCAGGGGGTGCCCAAACTACAAGATTAAACTCTGATAGGTGGTGTAATGTGCTCTCCTCAGCCCACTGCCTGAACTATAAAAATACAATCTGGGGGTTTATTTTACAGTCGCTAATTTAATGAAAATTAAGTTTGTCTTCTGAACTCAATCAGCAACACATCGGGGTCTTTACCAGCTCAGTGTTTCCAGAAGTGTCAGGTAAGCAGTCCAAAAGAAACCTCCTACAGATTTCTTTCCTGCCAATCAGTTCCCATGTCTCATACTTGCCAGGGCTAAAAGGCTCAACATTTAAATATCATCTCACCCGCCGACTACGAACCCCTCAGTCCATTTGCTGTGAGTAATACCAGGCACAAACTAGGAGACTTTCAAAGAGACTGTAAAAATGTGGGGGTACCACAAATATTTAATCAATTTTTAATACTGTAATCCTAAGGAGGCACACACACCAGACGATTCCGTCACGATGCAGGACCACACACTCGGCATTTTTACTAAACAATTTCACAGTGGCAATTCTGGGAACTTGGGATCTCACAGAAACTCAGGTGATTTGATTTGATTTGATTTATTCTTTCAAGCATGTAAAGACAGTTGATATGTCAACACACATAATTTTACACATATCCAACAAATGCTAATCCAATATCAATGTGCTTATACCTAGTACATGCTTGAATGGAGTAGGAAGAAGTCAGACTTATCCAGTCCTACCCCATGACATCATCTTACCATCATTGGTTTGCAAGCAGTAAATGATTCACTTCTACACACACACATATTATACTAAAAAAAGAATATAACAGTGTTAACATTCTTACATCACACAAGTGATATACTAAAGAATGGTTACAAAATATACACCACACCCACAATAGTCCATGTAGTTAATCATTGAGCCTGTTCTTGCATATATCTTCCTTTGACCTCATGATTCTCATTTGCTCTGACATGCACTGTGAGCTGTAGGGTCTTATATAGACAGGTGTGTGGCTTTCCTAATCACGTCCAATCAGTATAATCAAACACAGCTGGACTCAAATGAAGGTGTAGAACCATCTCAGGGATGATCAGAAGAAATGGACAGCAC
>NW_018128100.1:89601-90718 GCF_001952655.1 Monopterus albus
CAATATCGATATATTTTTTGCTATTTTGTTCTGAACATATCTGATATGAGATTTCCAGGAGAATTTGTCATCAACTATGACACCTAGAAATTTAATTTCATATACTCGTTCTATATTAGCTCCCCTGATTTTCACTTGCAGTTCGTTATCTAGTCTACGATTCCTAAATACCATAAATTTAGTTTTATCCATATTCAGAGATAGTATATTACTATCACACCATTTCTTTATCTTCTCAAGTTCCTGTGAAACTCGTCCAGAGAGTTGCTGTAGGTTTTCACCCGATGCCCATATGGTAGTGTCATCAGCAAACAAAACCACTTTCACTAAATCAGAAACCTTGCATATATCGTTAATGTATAATATAAATAATTTAGGTCCCAAAACAGAACCCTGAGGCACTCCACATACAATATCCAGCTCACTCGATTGGTATTCACCCAACTTCACAAATTGACGCCTCTGTGTCAAATAACTTCTAATCCATTTCAGAACCATTCCTCTGATCCCATATTTTTCTAACTTGTCCATTAATAATTCATGATTGATTGTGTCAAATGCTTTTTTTAGGTCAATAAATATTCCCATCGTGTATTTCTTCTCATCCATAGCACTTGTAATGTCCTCCATCAGGTCAGTAATGGCCAAAGATGTCGATCGGTTCGACCTAAAACCATATTGGCAATCAAAGAGGATTTTACATCTATCAATAAATGTTTCTATTCTGTTATTAAAGAGTTTTTCCAAAGATTTTTGAAAATTGTGACACCAGAGAAACCGGTCTATAATTTGTGAAGTTGTGCTTATCAGACTTATACAGTGGAATAACCTTTGCTATTTTCATATTATTGGGGAACTGCCCAAGTCGAAACGACATGTTAAAAATATGGGTTAATGGTTTGCATATCCCCTCAATTACCCATTTAACAGTTGTCATAGTGATACCATCACTATCACTAGATGTTTTGTTACCACATTTATTCACTATCTCTATAATTTCCTTTTCAACTATGGGCTTCAAAAACATAGAACACATATTCCTTTCAATTGTATTGTTATTTATAATGACGTCTGTACAAATGCTACTTGCTAAACCAGGACCCACATTCACAAAAAA
>NW_018128100.1:91033-99448 GCF_001952655.1 Monopterus albus
CTTACAGCATGTTCGTTCATCACCCTCCTATAAAAAAGATTTGTTTTTGGCCTTTCATTTCTAACATGGCAGTCATAAACCAAAAATACAGGTAAATGATCACTAATATCATTTATAAGTAATCCACTAGACATTTTGCTATCAATATCATTAGTAAATATATTATCTATTAATGTTGCATGCTGGGTTGTTAATCTACTTGGTTTTGTAATTTTTGGGTGTAAACTACATCTGTATATTGTGTTAATAAACTCCTCAGTTCCTGTGTGCTTGTTAGGATTCAACAAATCTATATTAAAGTCACCACATATGAACATTAATTTATGACTTATTGTCAAGGAATTTTCTTCCAGCCAGTCATTACATTTTTCTATGCTGGCTCCAGGTGCTCTATAGATACAGCTTATTACAACATTCTTCTTTTTTTCCCAAAAGTAGTTCTACAGTCACACATTCCAGTAAATTATCTACTACCCTAGACATTTTGTCTACTTTCTTATAACAAAAAGTGATCAAACGTGACTTCAGAGCAAAGCAAACGTAATCGGACTGTCGTCAGCTAGCAGTTTTTGCGTGCGTTACTTTGTGTACTGAGGAAAACAAAGTATGGGTGAAGTCATGGCTTAGAAGACGAATCAGCATGTACTATGCATCTGGCAGCACGAGCTGGAAATAAAGTTCATTTGTTAGTCTCAAACAAGGCTACTGCTACTGACACTTTCCGGTCAGTTCACTCTCATTGGTTCTTCCAGGTTCCTGCTCAACATGCCATCACTGTTGCTTTCACATGTTTGATGTTTACGATCTGAAATCGGGGAGACTAAGCCAGTTGGGCGCATTAAAATTGTCAGTAAATCCGTCACACTGCAGATTTGGGCAGATAATGGGCCCCGGCCAGCCTCAGGTCAGGAACGCCCCTGCGATTGTCGAGGAGGGGCCCAGTTATCTTCTTGTGTGGAGCCAGCTTCATGCTCAGTGTCACTTTACCCAATACAATCCAAGTATTGAATTGGAAGAAAAACAGCTTTTATTTTTCAGAATGAAGAGCCAGCATTTGATGGTCTGTGCTGCAGGGCAGCCGCAGGCACGGCTCTCCATGGAGGTGAAATAAATTGACAAAAGGCCGAACCTGCCTAGGCCCGTGTCTTAAAAAAAAAAAAAGTTTAAGGCAATACTATGGCCAAACAACCCTCTAGGTATTTTATTTTGAGATCAATCGATGTGCATTCTTAATCCTGACATTTAATAACAAAAGTCATGTCCTAGAGAAGTGTATTTAATGGGATTTTGTTTTGCATTAATTTATACAACAAAAAATATATATCAGTCTTAAAATAACACAAATCAAAAATGGGCAATGGCGTGAGAGAGCGAGCTCTGGTCCATCAGTGCCCTGACAGGTCTCCACACAAGAGGAAACCTCCACACTGACAGACTTTTCACTCAGTATTACTGACAGAGAGCCAGAGGTCTGCTGCTGCTGACAAAGGGGTCTGTTCATGGCTTTGACACAGCCTGGGGGGGTGTCTGAAAGCTTGGAGGTTTATAAAGTGAGGTGTGACAGCTGGAGGGATGTGTGGGTTTTAAACAAGGAGCTCCCAGAGGAGCCTTGTAGAGCCCCAGTGGGTCCTCAGCCAAGTGACACATGCTGTAATGTCACCACCAGTTACCTACCTGCAGCAGGTTTTACCTCAGCAGCTTAAAAGCAGTGTTGGAGATTCATTCCAGAAGCATTCTTCCTTACATTTCTTGAAATTCTCTTTTCATCCCGACAGCAGCGAATACATCAAATGCACTGACAACATAAAGAAAACATCCATCACCTATAGCAGCAGCACAGCTGAAAACAGCCTGACCAGTGTTTCTACTCGATCCAAGCAAAACCACTGGATGGCCTAGCTACCTGTCAACCTAATTTCCTACTTGTGCGCACTCTGCCCGTGCACTCATTGCATGAACCAAGAGTCTCCCACAAGGTGTTGCAAGCAGACGTGTTACCGCTCTGTTTGTACAGCTAAAGCTAGCGAGCTATGGCAGAGAAGCCACCCACAGCAGCTTCTGGTCACAAACAGAGACCGTATTCAAGAAAGTTACAACTATAATGAAGTTGGATGCTGCAAGAAGTAAAACCAGAATTAACGTTGGTGTGGCTTTTGAATGAAGGCAACAGCTCTGATTGGGTCTGTGTGATGTTTACTGCTGAGCAGATCGTGGACAGCGGATTTTTAGAGCGCGAGAGTGAACCAACACGGTAAGGTTGTGGTCCGGACACTAAGCAACAAGCTGAAGCCGACTACGAATCTCTGCAAAGCCCAGGGAGCTGCACATTCAGCTGCTGGCTCATCACTACCAGAGACTCCTCAACACTCTCACGCACTGTTTTCACATTCTAATTTCATTTATTGTTATAAATAAACTGATTGAGCTGTTTTGAGTTTTGCTATAATTAGATGAAGCCCAGCTTTTCTCTCCCCCTCCCTCTCTGTTGTGCCTTGCTTGCTGTAACTCTCTCGTTATTTACTGTACAACCTCTGGGGACTTGAACTACCAGCCTCTGACAAGCCTAACAGTTTGCTCCAAACATCCGTGACTCGGAAACTGAGGTTGAACAGGTGCACTCATTATCATGCGCTATGGATAACAGCGTGAGCTAAGTGAAATGTTAATGGAAATACAGATGTTGTCTTCAGCTTCTACATAGCGGGGTGCATACAGCTCCCCCCCAGAGAATGAACCTCAGAGAGCTGCAGGTAAACAAGGCAGCTCAGTGGTCTTCAAACACACCGAGTCTTCTGAAGCGGCCTCACTGTACCTTCTTTAAAGTGGAAAGGAAAGAGCGAGCAGTGGGGGTGGACTCAGACATTTCCATGGACACACTGATGGCTTTCTGCAGGCTTTGGAAATGTCAAACCACCACATTAACAGATCTACGCTAACATGCTGGCTAATTTCACTCTGCAGTTATGACTGACACCTCGGGCTCTTGCTTACAAATACCAGTCACTGCTGGTCGGCTGGAGACAGTGGCTCTGCAAAGCCGTTTCACACTGTCCACATCTCCAGTGAACAGTAGGTTCAGCCATTTTTTCCTAAACTTGGCTCTCAAAAATGCAGTGTTCTCTGTGGCATCACTCAAGTTGAGGCTCTTTCAAGAAAAAGGAGGAAAAAACAGGCGCATGTGAGCGCGACCGACCCCGCTGAGCGAGAGGGAGGGAAAATCATCGGTATCCTTTTCCTTCTTTCACACATTTCCATTTCGCAGGACCCCCGGCGGCTTGACACTCAGCTCAGTTTGTCACAGGAAGCAGGCTGGCCAAATGCAGCTCCAGCCTGGCCTGTGACTCAGGCAGTCACCAAAGCTACCGAGAGCCGTTTGAATGCACGGCAGACAGGAAACTAGTGGGACGCAGTATTGATTATGGTGGTTCAGAAGTGACCGCGGCCATGAGTCAAAAGGACAAACTGTTTGCTCCTGATGCCTCGCACAAAGGTCAGCGCTCTCAGAGCAAAAAGTCAAAATAAAATACTGTCTAAGACAGAGAAAGAGAGTCTGTGGGGGGCAGGGTCAGAGAGAAGCAAACAGAGGCAAACCGCTGTTTTTATGAAGTGTAAAAGTTTCACACTGTTTTGGAAATACTGGTGGCAAAATAATAAAGAAAGGAGAACTGAGCAACACAAAACAGACACAGAGAGAATACAACTGCAGCTCATCATGAGGCAGCAGAGGGTGGGAAACAGGAAGGGATCAATGTGACCACTAAGCCAAAAGAGACAGAAGCAGGAAACCAAGAGAGGAGTGGGGATGCAGGGGCAGGTGTGGTGAGGGGGGGGGGTCTACCTGTAAGGGCTGCCAAAGCCGGTCGGAGCGCTGATCTGAGCCAGGATGTGGCCAATGAGAAATGACTCTGACATGCTGCTGCTCCCCAGTGTGACCAGGCACTGCACCAGCCTCTGTGCAGCCTCGAGCTGAGGGTTGGAAAAACAGGACTTCACTGATGGGGCTTCCTTAAAGCTTCTGTTTCTACCCTTTATATCATCAAAGAATATTACATCTGTAAATCAACTGAATACAACTCTACCAATGACAAACCGGTTGACAATTCAGGCCTTACTAATTAATGACTTCTCGGGGTTTCTGCAGGTTCACCAAGTTAAATTTGAGTCTTTTCAACACCAAAAAGAATCTAGTTTGATATTTGTTCTGTGGTCACACCAGCCAAAGTTGGAGTTTAGAATGGACCAGTAGGGTGACCTGGCCTATTATTTTATCACACTTTCTCAGCACTATGTAACCATAAATCCTTATACTATAATCAATTTTAAAACAACTCGGATCCAGATAACTGGCAGCAAAAGGATGGCTGGAATTAACAGAAAATGACTGATTACTTTAAATTAATTTAAGTGTTTGGTTCCTTTTGATGTGAAGGAGCAGCGGTTCTACTCAGCGTCCCTTCCTGATGTTCAAACGCCACACCCTATCTCTAAGGCTAAATCCAATTACTCTTAATTAATTGATTTGTTTTTTTTTCAGTGATGTGAAATATGCCCATTATAGTTTCTCTGAGAACGAGCTGATATTCTAAATGTCTTGTTTTGTCCAGAGCTTAAAGATAAGGTGGCATTTTCCTTTGAAAATTATCAAAATAATTTCCTGTTGCTTACTAATTGATAAAAGTAACTAACACACACCCTCATTCTTCAGGGTTTGGCCTAAGCCTCCAGGAGCCCTCTACAATCAATACAACACCATCCAGGGTTTCTGCAGACTTCACGTCTAAAGACTTCAGACGTTTTAAGTCAACACAAAACTGGGTTTACTGAGGTACCTACCGCAGTCATATAAATGATCAATAAAAACCAGCGCCAACATTTTTGCTACGTCCAAGATTATCACAGTTTTTCAGTGCTGTACTTCTCAGAAGTAAATAATTCCTAGTAATCTCATTAATACAACAGAAATACATTACAAGTATAACAGTACTACAGATGTTCCAGCTAGTTTTTTTTTTTTTTAGCAAAATCACAAAAGCATTTGACAACCTAAAGAAAATATAGAAGACCTCTGTAAACAGACAGTACTTAGCATGCATACTCGCATTCAGCAGCAGCCTCATTCATATTCACTCTGTTCTTTATATATTTAAGTGGGAGCGGCCTGATGCATCCACATTGTCCTCTGTTGTTGTGCCAGTATGCGCCTCAAAAGCAGCAGCTGGGGATAAATTGTTTGGCTCAAGGGCGTCACAACTGTTTATGCTTTTCAGTTCGGTCAGGGCAGTTCAAGCGGTAGCCCTGCACAGCACTGGAAGGCAGAGTTAGCACGCTCTGATGCTGAAAGCTGGTCAGACAGTGTTTGGCTGGGTGAACAACTGCAAGAACAAAACTAAAAAACTAACCTGAAATTCAATTTTCATTGTGTTGCCTCTGCTGCTGATTACCCCTGAGGGCTGAATGATCCCAGGACATTATGTG
This sequence comes from Monopterus albus, assembly GCF_001952655.1. Classification (NCBI taxonomy): domain Eukaryota; kingdom Metazoa; phylum Chordata; class Actinopteri; order Synbranchiformes; family Synbranchidae; genus Monopterus; species Monopterus albus. The sequence continues at coordinate 96,509 of NW_018128100.1, forward strand.
AAACTGTCTGGAATAATTATTCCATCAAGCGATTAATTCATAATTTGAAACAACTGAAAGGAGAAGATTGTTATTCATTTCTCCTAATGAGATCTTCTCAGGCTGCAGACTGATGAGGCCTCTTCTCTTCACGCTAACCCATCTGACCTTTAAAGCGCAGGCTTGACTGGACCGGCTCAGTTTGGTTGCTTACGTGCAGAGAGATGCAAAGGAAGAGGAAAACAAAGCACTCGAACAGATGCTGTTTTGAAAGTGATGCAGTTAATTCAGCCACCTCACTGCATTCATCAGCTGTTTCGCCACCACCGACGTCAGCACTCAGGCCCTACTCCGTTTAAGAACATCTGCAAGTGTCTTTTCCATTCAGTGCTTTCCTTATCCTCCAAACTATATTTATAATCCTGCAGTGTTGTTGTCAAGCTCCACAAAGGAAGCTTCAAATTTCTTGTGGTCTGCACCTCACGTACAGTCACATAGCACCAAAGATAAGAAGGTGCTGCAACTAGCAATTCTCCTCTTCATTTCTATGATTCAACACGATTAACTGTTAAGTCAAAAACTACTATTTTTACCCTGATGTGTAAAAACTGTGTTTTTTGTCGCCATGGTGGAATGTGGTGGCCTCTTGCGAGCCAAACCTTTCCATGCTTTTGTCATGTTACTGAAAAAGAACAAAACTCCGCTGCAGCTGCCGGAGTCTTCTGCAGGCTGGCGGAGAGAGCACGACCGACTGCCCAATGTAAAGCGAGGAAGTGCTGTTTTTGTGGTCATGGCTGCACAGCGGCATGGAAAAAAAAAGGCTGCTTGCGGAGTCGAGAAAATCTTTGCCATCCAGTAACATGGCAGCGGAAGGTGTGTTTATACCAATGAAGAATGGCACACACATGCTGTGGCTGGGTCCAGAGTGTGTACTCGTTAGGTGCTGGCCATTGTATCTGCCAAGCACTTCACCACTATTGTTACATCAGCGTTTACCTGCCCCAACGCCCCACCACCACCACTGAGCTCTGCGACAGCAGCATCACCTATCAACCAACTTGAGTCATATACATTTAAAGCCTCTCTGGCCACCAGCATGTCAAGTTTGGTACACAAGGAGAAAATACACTACACATCCAAACTGTTGCTGCTAATGTAACTGTTCACTCTCCCTTCACACTGTGTGGTGCTTACACTTTTTCATTTTTGGTTAGTTTTCAGTTTTACTCATATGATTTTATTTGTTTGACCTGTTTATTGTTGTTCCCTATTGTCTGCACTGTGGCGCCTGAGGACAACGTTTCAATTCCCTGTATATGTGCATGACAATAAACCTGGACCCCAACTGTCTGCAATGTGAAAATAAAGTTATTATAAATTATTAGTTTTTCCACAAAAGCACTAAAGAGCACTGGTTTGGATTTCTGACCTGCTCACTCACTACAGTACAGTCAGATGTAAAGGTTTTCTAGAATTGTGTCGAGATCTACTGAGGGAGCTTTTGATGTTCCCTCTTTGTTTAGTGCTGCATTTCATTATTCTGTCTTACGTTCTTCTGTACACACTGCTGTATGCCCATGAAAATTTTATTTCTTGAAAAGCGAGATGTGACAGAACTAATTGCTGTCGGTTACGTAACCATTTTTTCAAGTAACGGAACATGTAAGGCGCTGTAGGAGAACATCATTATTATCAACCAGGAAAAAAAAAAAAAACCAACTAAATATCTGACAATATCTTTACACTTTAGGAACTTCTAATCCCATTCTTCATGTTTGCAGTCCAACGCTGTAGCCATAACATTTACAGGCAGCATTGTCTGAAAGATAAAAGAGCAATAAAGGTGCAGTTGAGCGTTGTGTTTGGAGTTGAAATGCATGAGGTGAGCTGGATCCAATATATGAGAAGGCAATAAAGGTTCTTCCAGCAGACAGAGGCACATACAGTCAGATGGTGTGAGGCTATATGAGGCTAGCCAGGCGCTCAGCCGTTCTCTTCTCCAAAAGGCTATTACATGAGATATGGCTGCAGCTGAACACAGTGGGAGAGTGACATTTGAATGATGCCACTTGGGATTCAGAAGCTGCAATTTCGGCGTCTGAGCTCTTCATCTTGTGCAATCTGTAACAACTGCTGCAGGTGTGTGAGAAACGGGGGCAGCTCTGAAGGCTGGACCCGCCGGCACTCGCAGCATCACTCCTCTAAAAGGGAGGATCCTCTGCCTAGAAGAACTTTGTCCACACAGGGGACTCTTATTCAGCTGGTTTCACCCTTTGACTCCAGAGCTGTGATAGTACATGCAGGATTTCTGGGTTTTGGACTATTCACCTGACAAAACAAGCATTTCTGAAGCTGAAAACAACCATTCCCCTGAATATATCCACAACGGTGAAGAAAAACATACGTGTCAAAATGAGAACGGTGGGAGAATAATTCAGCATGTTTTAACTTGGGCGTCAACTCGAGGGGCTGCAGGATGTTTTAAGGGATGGGTTTGTTTTTTTTTTGTATCCAGTTTTAAAAAACAATTTTTATACACCCTGGGATGAGCACAGCTTAGTCAGATAACACGCTCTAACTATCAGTGCAGTTACAGTGGCTGCAGGCAGGAGATCACATGCACCTGGATGTGAACAGGCCTAATGCTGCAGAGGATGACTCTGCAACCAACTTCAAGAAAAATAAATCCTATCAGGCTGTGCTTGTATGTAAAATACAATACACATCAGTTTTATCTATTTAAACCTACAACACAACAAAGTGTGCACAAAGTGAAGGGGTCTGAACACTGTCAGAGGCCATCGTGTGTTTATTCATCCCCTGATGCTGTCACTTACTGGGATTACAGTGGAAAGCCATTCAGTGGTTCGTGACAACACTGCATCCCAGACAATCTTATTCCAGTCCAGATATAAAATAGCTTTTGAACAGCGTGTTCAATAGATTAGTCTGGTGTCAAAA
>NW_018128100.1:99534-103436 GCF_001952655.1 Monopterus albus
CCCCACCCCCACCCGAGTCTTGAGCAATCACACCGACTGTCAGAGCAATGGGGTGTTCACTGGCTGTACGAAAACTAAAGACTTCATTAACAGGTATCCTCAGTCATCTGCAAAGTTCTTATTGAGGAAGTTCAGGAGAATGCAAATTTTTATAAAGAGATGTTCAAAGAGAAATGATGAGGGTTATTTAGTACACGGAGCACGTTCAGTGTGGTGGAGGACTAAGCTCTGTGGTCAGAGTCACCGGGCCAGCTGATGCTGGGGTCAGAGGCTCAAAGAGAGAAACTGGCCACCAAATTAAACTCTCTCTGACCCCGAGCCAACAGGCTAGAATCCTCCATGTTACTCAGAACTGAATTTTAAGGCTCCTGTTGGGTTTGTCACTGAATCTCCTTTTTAGCATCTCGAACATACGGCTACAGTACGACCATCTCTCTGTCAGAGTGACACAGAGACTAATCTGTGCTTTTAGACCCAGGAGGCTGGACTACTGTAATGCTCTCCTCTTCTTTCCAGAGCTGTCACTTTGGGCTGCAGTTCACCATCATACAAGGGGACGTCCCTGATAGAAAAGGCAGAGAAACCAATTTCCCCAGAGAAGCTAGCCTCAACAGCCCAGACAAGGTGCTGTATGATGAGCAACATGATCAGTGACCCATAATCACCCACAGTGGAACGCTCACATTTGAAAAGTTATTTCTCAGCCCATATACGCCTGCATCCGACTCAGAATAACAAGGTCACACCCTCTCACTGAGGCCTCGTCAAAATGCCTTGTGGGGAAAAAATACAACTCACTAAAGGGGAGAAGACGAAGCAGGATGACAAAGAGATGCACTGGGCATCACAGATGGGTGCTATCAAACAGTGGTGGCATCAAAGAGAGGAGTTTTACTTTAAATTGTAATCTCATAGTGATGTTATGATGAAAAGTGTCTGCATACATTTAGAACCAAACCTCATGGGAGCCTCACAGTTCTTCACAAATCTCTCAGCCATGAATGACGCTTACCAACACGAGCCTACAGGCGCCCGTACTGTCAGGAACCTGGTGAAGGCTGTGTTTACATTAGGCCTGACAGATCAGACCACATACGTCAGACGCCTGACAGCTCTGACTGGCGACCTGATACCACGACTCCACTTCTGGTTGCTACTGCAGTTGCAATATGTGTTACAAAGCAAGATGGCCGCCCCTGTATCGGCGATATTTTGGCTTCAGTTTTGCACAGTGACAGGAAGCGGCGACGTGTCTGAGTCCATGGCTCCACACAGAGGGGCAGGTGGACTTTAAAACTGGGGAAAACAGACCTGGACTAGTTGTACTTTGAGCATTTCCATGTTCTTCTACTTGATATGTACTTAAGACTTCACTGCATCTCAGAGACAAACTGTGTACTTTTTACTGCACTACATGTATTTGATAACTGTAGCTGCTTTTCAGAGAATTAGACGACTCAAACAAAATACACTCTAATCATCAGATTTTACTGATCCCTGATGGGAAATTCACCAGCAGTACATCAAGTACTTCATATCCAATAATACTGTATACATTACTGTGAAATGTGCCATTCTGCATAATGACTACTTTTACTTTTGGGACAATTTAACGCTACTATAAATCCAGTTTGAAGGTGAAGGAGTATCTGCTCTCAGGTGTTTACCAGTGCAGGTACACGTTTCCGAACTACAGCCTGCTCCACAGTACTTCATGTTTTATGTCTTTTTGTTATTTTATGGTCTATAAATATTATGTGTTCTGTGAAGCGTGGTACGCTTTAGTGCCCGTGTAGTGACACAGCGAGGTGAAGCCAATTTCTTTCCTTTGTATTCTTGTCTAAATGGCTGAACGCCTGAAGCAGCTCCCCGCCAGGACAACATCAAACGAAATGTGTTTTCCAAATGTTTGTCTCATTTAGAAATAGAGCACAGCCTGAACCATTCAGATGTTTTATTCACCACCTCTGAAACTATGACTAACACATTCTCCCTTTAAAATGATTAAGCACTGATCCCTTTATAGTAAGTGAGTATTGTCCTTCCAAGACAATCGCACACTGAGTCCAACTAATGGCATTAATGCTTTTTTATTTGATTCTCCAGTGTGACTGATGTGTCTGATTATACGTAACCTGGCCTATAAGGCTGTGAGACAACGTGCCTCGGCGGGGCCATTACAGTTTCTCAGAGACAGATTGGTGCCGTTAGTGGAAGTCCTCATTAAGTTTAAATTATTTTCACCCTCCTCACCGCCATCATCAGTTTCACTGACAAATGCTAAACATCTCTGCGCTCCAGTTTCTTCTCTATTAGTCATGACAAACAGAGAGAGCGAATCAGCTGTAAAGAGGAAGCTGCCTGCCGCCGCCTGAGCTGGGAAAGACGTGGTGAATGTCTAGAAAGAGCCAGACAGAGAAGCTTCATCCTCTTCAACCCAGGCTCACTTTCGTCTCCATTACCCAGCTGCCAGGCCCTGTCATGGCAGTAACATGTGCGAGGCGCTGAGGGACTTTAACAATCCGCTATGGTGGAAGTTTCACCCCATGTGGACTCAGGGAGCTTTGAATGTAGGTTAAATCTAACAACAGAGGATACTGCACTTCTCTTCTGTTGTAATGATGTCAGTTCAAGGGTTATAATGCATCAGGGTGATATATTATGACAGTAGGAAGCCTGCGGTTCAACGTGAGGTCTCAGCAAAATGACAAGCTGCTGTTTCTCTACAAATAAAAATACACCACTGCTGTTTGCTACACTTCTCAAACTTACCATTGTAGCTGTGCATGTCTGCAGTTTACAGGGATGAAGGCATTTACCAAACACTGCTCCTCATGCAGGAGCATTCTCATCCAAACTCCTATTTTCTGAGGGTTGTTTGTACGATTGTTCCAAGTTAAACCTGTTATTAGAGCTGAAACAATTAGTCGATTAATCAATCAACAGAATAAAATTTCCTTGTTTTTTTTAAGCAAAAATAATAAATGTCAAATATTCTCTGATTCCACCAGCTCATCATCACTTTTTATCGTCATATGTCACTGTTAATTAAATATTTGAGTATTTGGACTTGTACAAAACAAGACATCACATTCAGCTGTGCAAGGTTGTGATGTGATGATTCACTGAGTCGATGATTAATCCAAAACAAGAAGATCAATAATAATTAAACTTGTTTTAACTTGAAGAAAGCCACCTGTTCATAGGGACATGTTTGTTTATGGGATTTGATCATTACCAAAATCAGCACCCCTTAATTTCTCTAAGGCTACTGGTTCCAGTGTGTTTGTGGACATGTTTCATTCACAAAAGTGTAGCAGACTAAAGGGCTTCGAGTCTGGGAACTGAACATTTATAACAAGCATAACGGTAAAAAGGAGACCTGGAAAAAACCTGACTTATTACTACTATACAGCTGTCCACGCAGAACGGTACAGTGGGTACGCGACTAAAACAGGAGGTGGTCAAGGGGATGTCTGTCACGGATGGATGACTGAAGGCAGTCCATTATGTGTGACAAGGCTACACTGCTGGGTCCTGCTGACGGAGGCCTCGACGCCCTGAGGCAGCTGCTGCAGTGAGAGACTTTCCCTGGCAACTAACTTGTAAATGTGATGACAAAAAATGCCAATAAAATCTAAAATAGAAAACAATCCGCTGGTGAAAACCTTTATTGGAAAGAATTCTACGCCATCATCCAACTCATGATAAAGCCAGGCTGTCAGTCGCTCCACCACTTTGGTCCAGACCTAAATACGCCAACAGCTGCAATTTAAGACGCCCATTCCCCAGAGGACAAAGCCTAAGAGGTTTCCTCCTTGTGCCACCATGAGACGTCTGATTACACTCAGTTTGTGTCAACACCACCAGAGGAAGCTGATACTGACGTAGCATGTTCATTT
>NW_018128100.1:103514-152340 GCF_001952655.1 Monopterus albus
AGCCAAATCAACAGAGAAATGTGTGTGCATGCAAACATGGCTCCCATTACTCACCCCACTGGACTGATTACTGTGTAGCAGCATCCCAGTCAGCTCCTTCAGTGACTCTTCTACACATCTCATTAGCTCCACAGATGCCAGCCTCCGAGAGCAGATGAGGTCCATTGCCTGGGCTGCGACCTGGCAGGCCTGCTGGACGAAGTCACAAGGACCCAGTGGAGGGGGATCCCTGCAGGCCGTCACCACCGAGTCGAGAAGCTGGCACACAGAGTCCACCAACACTGACCTTGTATCCCCATCGGGGCTGAACCACAGAGCATCCAGACCTCTCCCGTTTCCTGCCACTCGGTGCAGGGCACAAAGTGACTGGAGGAAGTGCACATGTGGAGCCACTGGTTTTCCCCAAGGCCTGGCAGGGAAACTGCAGGGCACTGGCGGCTGAGGAGAGGCGATGGCAGGCTGGGGGTCCCGTTCAAAGAGTTCAGGAGTCTCTGAGTCAGAGAGTAGTTGAAGGTCTGCGCTGTGCACCACGCTTCCTGATCCAAACAGATCCTCTGAAACATTGTCCACTGTGGTGTCATGATCTGCAGGAGTTTACATAGACACAGAAAAAATTCAGGTTTCCAACAAGGAGCTGAAGCTAAACTACACACATTTCCTAAATGCAGGACAAAGCAGCTGCACACATTCAGCAAGAGAACTTGTCAGTTTTGAGGTACTTGTGCTTTACTATATTTCCCTTTCCTGGTACTTTATACTTCTGCTCCACTACGATTCACAGATATATACTTTTTACTTTTCTTTGAACATTGCTACAAGCCACAAGACTCATGCAGCAGAAGTCAAATGGTAACTGAAGGTGAGGAGGTCACTGAAACCAGGTCAGGGGCATACAGGGGCTCTGGCACAGGAGGGACAAAACACATTCAGTAAAGGCTGAGGCAACAAATCTGAATCATCACATTAACTATCACTCATAACGACAATACTTATACTATGACCATTAAAGTATGTGATTACAGTCATCTTTGTCCCGTATGATCACTGTCACTACGGAGAGCCGTTTTCTACCAGATTTTACCATGGACCTTGAATGTCACAAACATGAACAGTGTTTATATTCTGGTCTCTGCTTCATCCCTGTTACGCCTCTAATTCTTTTGTCTCGCATCATCATAAATGTCAAGCCACCGCACTTCTTATTTTAGAGGAAATTTGAGCTAGATGATAATTTCACATTTTGTGTTCAAGTGACTTTGCCTGCCAGTAAATTGTGTTTGCTGTGATGCCAGGAAAACGCTGAGGCCAGATCCAGTTAGGGGTGGGAAACTGAGACCCGTTTCCTCCATTTTCATTTAAATAAACATATTTAAAAAGTCAATGACAGGTTTTTCAGATAAACATATGTGAAGGTAAATAAACATTTTCCAGTTTTATCCAAGACAGTGACCCTGTGTTGTATTTTATGTCCCCAAAACTCAGAATCGGGGGGTTTCAACTCATAACTCTGAACTGGTGGACGTCGGCCATAGCTTCCACAGCCTGTCCGCTAAACATCTCCGCTCAGCTCTTGGGCTGTTAGATTTAGGAGGACAAGTGTTTTCCTCAGAACAAATGCTGCCATAAAGGTAATATTTACAACTACCTGTATGTGTGGCTTCTAAATGGAGCACAGGGTGGCCACAAAAAAACATAACTTCTACTGGGAAACAGTGCCACCTGTTCCCATGAAATGGGTGATATCATTTAAAACTGCCATGATACTTTGCAATGCAAGGTCTTCACTGGCGAACTGGAAAGACGAACAAGAAGTGAGAGAGGAACCATTTCCATCACGGTTACAGCTGTATACACCACTAATCCCTAGTGGTGTCATTAGATGATCATTAAACATGGCCTGGGAACTGAATACAGAGATATGGATGTCAGGTTAAGCCGTCTGATAGAGCCCTGGGGATATACTAAAGTCACACACAAAGACATTTTCAAATTAACATCACTATCCATAGCAAGCCTGACTGAGTATTTAAGACTTTTGTGAATGAAGTTTAAGGCTTTTTTTTTTTTAATGCTGCAGAAACCCTGTAGAAAGAATAGTCCAGCCAGCTCTTATCTCAACCCCTTTGTCACATAGCCCAGCTCCTCCCAGACTTACTGGCCCCGACTCTCCTGTCTGTAACATGCACACTGACCTATCAGCCTCATTCATGAGCATCTCATTCATAATCCTTAGCAACCCTGTGTCCTTGAGATTACTTGGACTGTGCCGAATGCCAGTTTTTGGGCTCCAGATATTTGGTGGTAATAATCAGTGAACATTTGAATATTTGCCCCGGGGAGGAACGTGCTGATGCTGTGCTACAGCTAGAAGTACCTCTTTACCCATCTGGCAGTAGTTTTGGCTATAAAAAAATGAAAAATGAATAACAGATGACAGCTCTTTATAACCACTCGAATGTGCTACATTTCCATCACTGATGTGAGACCTACTGATAGTTTTACCTGTGACGACATCTGTTGGAGTTGGTGGAACTACAGGGAAACACTCAGTTCAGTCTGATTACTCAGTGGCGTTGCAGAGTGATGCCTCTTCACCTCATAAACAATCTTTGGCAACCAGCTGACTGCAGTGTCTGTTTCTTTGCAGTCTGCAGCGAGGTCACAGACCCGACATCAGAGTTTCATTTTGTCCCGTCATCAGTTTAAGTCATGGAGTTAACGTGACAGGGGATTGAATATTCAAATACTAAATTTGATGACCTAGCCAACAAACAAATATCCAAATACTCGTGTCCAGTCCTTGAAATCACCCTTTCCTCACACTAAAGGCATCAGCAAAGACACATTCTCTGCCCATATATTTTTACAAATTGTCTGCACTTTTAGCCCTGCGATGGATTGGCGACCTGTCCAGGGTGTACCCCGCCTTTGCCTGATTGTGGGCCGGGATTGCCCCCCCGTGACCCCGTTCAGGGACTAAGCGGTAGAAAATGAATGAATGAATGAATGAATGTCTGCACTTTTTCCCCCCCACACAAACTCGCCTTTGTCAGAAGCTCTGCAGGTCACTCGAGGAATCGTTCTGAAACATTGACTTTTCAAGGGTGAAAAAGTTTGGCAAACTAACACATTCTGATAGATACAACAGTTGTCCTTAACAGGCCAAACTCTCAGTAGCAACAGAAACTGCTGCTGCTGTTTTCACTGTAAATGACTGCTATGCATGCTGTCTTTAGTAACCCACGTGCATGCAGAGAGGCCTACCTGCTGCTACTGCGCTGCTCTTTGCTTCTGACGTCACTCTGATGATCAGCATCTCCTGGCGCAGCCTCAGCACCTCCTGCTGCAGCCCCTGGGCTTTCTGCTTCCAGCTTTCATCCTGGCTCTTCAGCTCACGGGACAAAGCCTCAGCGTGCTCTCGGCCACTCGCACCCGGAGGTGTACTCTTTATCACAGCCACCGCCAGGGCGAGCTGGGCTCTCATTAAAAACCATTTGGCTTGACTTGCGCCTGTCAAGAGGACAAATCGTTGGGATGTCAACCATTGTGACAGTTCAACATTTTAGGCAGGAATACTCAGGTAAGAAGTTAAAAGAAGTCTGCTGCCAGTCTTGTCTGATTTAGTTGCTTCTAGGGCTGCAGCTCATGATTATTTGTATTTCTAATTAATCTGCTGATTGCCTTCTTAATGGTTCAGTCTATAAAATGTCAGTAAAACTATGACAAACCTCCTCCAGACATGGTGTTGTCAGGCCTCTTGTTTTCTCTGACTGTCCATCTATTCTGTTTACTTTTCACTGTGAAAAGGGCCGAGCTGAAACCACCAAACATTTGGCACATCAGCTTTATAAAATAACTAAAAATGCTTATTATCTGTGTAGCTACCGATTAATTTTCTGTCAGTCAATGTACTGACTACTGCAGATTCTGTCTGTGATTCATCTTTCCAGTTTGGGTCAGTTTCTACTCGAGATGAAAGGAGTAATCTGACAACAGAAAATTCATCAAGAACGTTTTTGACAATGGATTAACTGTATAAGCTATATTTTAAACAAAAATACCAAATGATCCAGAATCTGATCATCTCTGTTTGTAGAGTTTGCCATTTTCCTGTCTGTTCAATTTTGCTGAACTAGATTCAAAGAACCGAATTAGTAAAATGATCCGAACTTCCCATCACTAGTGACATGACCGCTTTGTCAGTAATACTGAGCTCATGCGATGTTGCGCATGCGCGGTCAACACAAAATGAACGAATCACTCCCGAAACGACCCGATGTTCTCGAGTTATGGGAAAGATTCTAACGAATCGTTCGTGAACGACACATCACTAGCGGTTGAATAGGCTACTAGGTCACATTCATACAAACACATTATTTGACATGAAACAGTTTTCAGTGTATCTCCAATCTATAAATTTGTCGTGCCCTTAGTATGTGAGCGTATGTAGCAAAATTTCGAAGTGATACGAGTTTTATTTCGAGTACGTCACCGCTGATTTGCTCCTTTGCGTGCAGCTAAACTAAGCTAGCGCTGTTAGCTTAACCCAACCGCTACTGCCGTTAGCGTCTGTGTTTTCAGAAGCCGTTTATAATATGACAAACAGTCTGGGAACAACAGTGCAACAGAAAACAACACTCGGCTTTAAATACATCTACGGAAACCTGCTCCTAGCCGTAACCGTGGCTATGCTAGCTAAACAACATTACAACAACATTACAACAACACAGCTGGCGCTTAGTGTCTATTGATTGCAACGTTCGTCAAACGGCTCTTTAACACTTTATACACACATTTCCGCTTCGCATTGTTCACGTCAAGTGTCAAACTTATTGATTACCTTTCGACAGGCCCTGTTCACTCTGCATTGCTCGGGGCCTCTTCTCCTCAAACCTTCCATAGAGGTTGTCAGCGCCGATTTGGCATCACAGCGCGCCGCTACCTGAAGGCGGCCACGGGGACAGCTGCTGGATGACTAAACCAGCACAGCATCCAAACGTGTACGATCATCTGATTCATTTATGCAAACTGGAGACTAAAACATGTGCTTTTTAAAACAAAAAAGGGTCGAATGATTAAAATATGTATAGTAGTTTCTTATTAGCCATTTAATTTGGGATATTTTCATTTATTTTATTTTGCTCCTTTGTGATTTCAATAACAGTTATAAAATGTAATGGATAATCAGATGAAATAATGAGCTAAAAGTAATAGAAACGTTCATATAGTCTGGTAAAATCATAAATAAGTGGTCAAAATAGTTAATAAAAGCAATGGACAGATGGCTAATATAGTTAGCTAAAAGTAGGCTAATGGATAAAGGTTGACACCCAGCAGTGGGCTGGACTGGGACCAAATCAACAGTTGACCTGGATGAATCAATATTATAACAATATTGGCTTTTTGTAGTGTTACTCGACATCCACTTTAAAACCTTTTGAAATGGAAACAACAGAAAGAAGAGAAAGTAATACATCTGCACAAGACAACACAGCAAATCAAGTCAAGGTTATTGATAAAGTCTAGTCACAGACCAGTCCTGGATTTTATATATATATATATTTTATCCACAACAAATCCTTCAAAAAGGTAAAAAGGAAGAAGACTCAGGAGGCGCTCCACAAGACGATCCCTCAGGCAACAGGTATCAGAGCATAGAACAAAAATAGTGACATCTGAATTCTGAGAAGCAGAAATAAACAGGTAGTTCATGTTTGGGGAAGGCACAGAGGGACTTCTAGGTGCTGTAGGAAAGATACACACAGGAGGCAAAACACACTGGATACTTGAAGTGTATTTTGATGGAAATTCACCTTTTACTTCTCTGTATACTTATGCAATCGCTTGTTTTAGGGGGACCACAGTCGGTCAATGTGATGTAAATCTATGCACCAGCAGTATAAACAGCTCTTTGGCTACAAACTGTGATATGTTTTTATTCCCAGATAGGATTCCCTCACCAAACTATGGTTTTGTGGTGTCATGTACAAACTATAACATCACACTGCATGGACATGGGCTGCAGCAAAGCTTGCGCCCAGAGAAATATCTTTTGGCTAAATAAATTTCAAGGTGTCTGCTGAAACAGCCCGACCAGTTCTCCTTCATCTGGAGGAGCAGCAGCTCGATGCAGACGCCCCTCACACTCTCACTGAGATGAAGGCCAGACACCTTTACAAGGAAACTCATTTCAGTGTCCATGATGTGCCTCCCTCAGCCAGAGCAGAGCCGGCACCCAGGTGAAGGGTAGCAGAAACGTCACCTCTGCTCTGTGACTCAGCTCTAATATCAGCAGCAAAACACCTGCTAGAGCGGCACAGTGCAGACGTAATGTGGATCTAGTGAGGGTGAAATGAAGTGTGATCAATGATTTATGTAGGAAATCTCACTTTGATTGTACCTGCCGGACCCTGAGTGTGGATATTGCTGCTGAAAGGAAAGAAAGCAGACTATGCCTTGAAAGTTAATAAGGTGCTAAAAGGTTTAGAATTCAGGGAACAACCAAACCACTGCAGGATACGCCGAGCTCCTCCTGCTCTTCTTAGCATTAGCATACCTGTAAATTGATGGTCACAGTCCTAGTGTGTTATTTGAAGGTCAGAACACAAAAGGACAGACACCTGGCGACAGTGATAGCTCGCAGGACCGATGGTGAACTGCTGTAGCTAGCAGGCTAGCCCTCAGGAAGAACAGCTCCAGGAGACCGCTCTCTGCTGTTCTGCTTACTTTCCCATGACATTATGTCCACTGAAGCTCATCATCAAGCTTGTTAGCCGATTAACAGGACAATAAATCTACATGTTTTATTCAAAACATGTAGCATCAATTCATGTCTTGCAAACCAATGATCTTCTGTGGAACAGCTTTTACTCTGACAGGGAAAAGTGAAATGTGCACACAGTGAAGCTTCTTGGCTCTCCAGACCCTTAGAGGTCAGCACTGTTAATATCTTTGTGCTGTTCAAGCATGGCAAAATTCACCAGAGCTGATCTCTACACAGAACATGTGTGCAGACTAACTTCAGCTTCTCACAGAGAGCCCCTGATAGCACAGATTCCAGTGAGATTTCAACACAAGCCCAGCTGAACATGATAGGAACATAAGTAGTGGTGTTCGTTTTCAGGCAAAGTTCAACCTGATGATGTTAGGCTAAAGTTAAAGGATCGCCTACAGTAAATCATTTCTGGTCATCTTGAGGGGGCATGAAGGCCTGTGCCAAGTTCTCTCCAGCATAAATCAAGATATGTCACTCAAAAGTCATCAAAAGTGAGATTGGTCCCTTGGAACAAATGTAATGGTAATCCATGGGATAGTTGTTGAGATATTTCAGTCTGAACCACAGCGATGCACTGAGGTTTCCAACATGACACTATGGCTAAAAACAAGTAGCATGTGACAATTAAACCTGCACACACAAACACAGTGTAACTCCACCACCCTGGCGTTTTAACAAAGCTTTGTGTTATCTGCTGTCTTACTCATACTTTCAGTTTCACTTGTAATGTTTGTTTTCACTTGGTGCTGCTCTGCGTAACCTCCAACAGAAAGGTGCTATTTAAACACTTAGCACTGATGCCAGTGTAGATGTTGGCTGTTACACGTCTCGTCTGAGTGAACGAGACTCTGTATATCTCATTTTATGTCTGAATAAATGCACGATGAGTAAAAGCAGCACAGGTGTTGTGCATCATCCCTGTGATGAATTGGGGTCACTGAATGAACTCGCACACTCTCGCTGCTCAGCTGCCTTCAGGTTGATTGCTTTGAAAATGGCTTTATGCATCAGAGCATCCTAACTATCTGACAAATATTTACTTGGCAGGCTCTTCATTTACTTTGAATATTAACAGTGTTTGAGAAACAAAAGGAATGCTGGGGTGGGTGGCTACGGGTTTAAAAGTGGGAGGATGCACAGACACATGGATGCAGACGTTTCTTAGCGTGCACCAACTTAGTAGCTTCACTGAGTGCAAACAAACATTTGGATAATTCCTCATTCATTTTCTAACAGTCCCTAATATGTCTCTGGAAAGACTGAGGTGAGTTAATGTCACTGCTGTTACAACAAGCGAGCTCCTAAGTGGACAAACAGGACAGCACCACTACAGACTCTGTCATAGCTACTGTGGCCACTAGAGGGCGCTGACACTGGAACGCAGACTGATGCTGCCCCTCACCACCGCTAGATTTCACTCATCCATAAAACGTAGGTTGTTATAATTTGCTAGGAAAAAAAACTAATGGGTTTGTTTCTATGCAGCAATGGAAGAAGTAATCAGAAATACCATAGTGTATAAATACTGTGTTACAAGTAAAAGCCGCGCATTCAAAATTAAAATTACAAAAGTATTAGGATCCAAATATAAGTAAAGTATCCAAAGTACCAGTACTCATCCAGCAGAACGGCCCATGTCCCAGTAATGTCTCTGATACTGGATCATAGTGACTAATTACTGTGTCCATCACTTTAATGCTGCAGCTGGTAAAGGTGGAGCTGATGGTAACTACCTTATATACTTATACTGGGAAGTACTTTCCATCCTGCTGGGTAGCTGGTGGATTTCCTACTGGGATCAATAGAGTCTGATGGTTCTACTGAGTTTGATTCATCTGATTCTGAAAAGGAACTGAAGTTATCAGGTACATGTAGTGCAGTAAAAAGTACACGGTTTGTCTGTGACCTGTAGTGAAGTCACAGTATGAAGCAGCAGGACATGGAAATACTCCATGACCTCCCACCAGTCTAAGGGTGGACAGCCTGGTCCGCTGACAGTCTGGCTGTGTTTCTCTCCTTCGCCCCTCAGAAAGCTGTAATCCAACATTAAAACCACACAGTGTGGGGAGAGTCTGAAGCTGCAGCCTCCTGAGCCCAGTTAAAGTAGGAGCTGAAGCTGCTCCACCCTCCAGTCTTCATTCATTAGTGTGTGTCAGAGAATAATGTGCCCTGTTAGCCTGCAGGCCTCTCTGTGGAGGCAGCCCTCGGGCTTTATGACCCAGCACTGGGCCTTCATAAGAGCACTTCACAGAGAGGGAGACGGGGGTGTGGGAAGAGAGGGGGAGAAACAGAGAGATCTGTACTGACACTGGTATGGGGGATGTATTTTTGAATGTTTTCATACTCATTCCTTATTCAAAAAATTACTGTGTATGTGTTTTAGTCTTTTTCCTCATTTTGCCTCAATATTTGATCAAAACTGTGAGGGAACCCGACCGGGTCAGAGGCTGATTGTTTCAGATAAGATGCCACTGAGGACAGAGGAGGCCATGTGCTCTATTTGTTTGTTTATTTATCAATCAATCAATCAATCAACTGAGGGTATTTTAAATGCTGAAAAATCGGACTACTCTTAATCCAGCACAAATGAATATGAGTGTTCAGTTTTCATCTTGGGAAACAGAGAAGGTCAAGTTTCATTTACTAGCTTTTTTCTGGGGCTTTCACCTGCAGCTTATGGTTTTCGCCGTCCCCCTGAGTGTTCAATAAAAGGCCATTTAAAATCTCTCTCTGTGTCACATTCTCACCCTGGTTTAGTTGGAGCTGGTGCTGAGCAAACTCCACTCACTGATGAAGACTGTGAGATGAAGCTGAAAGCTCAGGACGTAAGTGAATCATGAGTTAAGATTTTTTGTGTCTCAAAAGGAATAAATTCAGCTTTAATGCTGTATCTCTCCAGTATAAATGTGTTCCAGTGTGGAAGGCTCTGAAACAGCCTTTGGACCTTCATGTTCAAATCATGTTGACATGATCAAAAGCTCCAGAACATACTAAATGGACCGTGTGGCCGGACCGTCTGAACTCTGCACAGAAACGACCTTCGGACCTCGAGTTGTAGGTCACTCATTACCCACCAGAGAGCATGGACGTCGGTGCACATCTTGGTCACACTTCTGACCAAATTTCAGAAATCCTAAAGATGCCTGTTGAGTTTGTGTGTTCACAGATGTTAATGTTAACAAATGCAAATTTGTCAACATCACAATCCAGCATCTGTCTGGTTTTCATAAAGAACATTAGTGGAAACTGGGGAGAAATGGTTTAAAATTAAGTAAATAATAAAAATGAAGCATCCTTTTACCATTTCAGACAGAGAGAAGGGGAGAGAGGAGAGAGAGTATGGGATGGACAGAGAGAGGGAGAGAGAGAGAGAGAGAGAGAGAGAGAGAGAGAGATCAGTGGCTGTATAAAACCAGGAGTCAGACTTCAGCAGCTCTGAACTTGAGAGGAGACACTGAGAGCAGATTAAAGACCTGCTGATGTAAATATTCACATATTCAATATTTTTACGCTTAACACCGGATGGTGATGTGATTTTCCAAATTATTCTAGAAAACAGATTTGTGGATGATGACCAGGCCGACTTGTGCGCCATTTTATTCGGATTTCACGGATGTTTAAGTTGAAGAAATAGTATAAAATGCTGCGGGTGGGGTGACTAAGATGAGGAAGAGGAGGCAGAAGTGTGTCTTTATGGCAACACCTGTCGTCTGATTGTTGGATAGCTGCTCCTGCGCTTCTGCCGGAGATGGAGCCGCTTTCATTCTGCGTTTACAAAAGACGAGAAACGCGAGCGGTGGATGAATATCTGAGTGATTTCAGAGTGATTTCCAGGCTTTCCTTCGAGCTCAATGACAGGGGGATCTGAAGGGGGAAGGTGGAGGAATGGAGAGTGCCAGTCAGCTCAAACCTACGCCTGTCATCTACGGAGAGCTGTTGAACATCTCCACCAACTACACCCATGCTAATTTCACGACGAAGCCGGAGGTGAAGGGCACTAACCTGGCTTTCCAGGCGGGTCTAGGGGTGACCTTAGCGCTCATAACTTTCGCCACGACGCTTTCAAACGCATTCGTCATCGCCACCATTTACCAATCCAGAAAATTACACACCCCGGCAAACTTTCTGATCGCCTCTCTGGCGGTCACGGACCTTCTAGTGTCCATCTTGGTGATGCCCATCAGCGCGCTTTACACGGTGAGCCAGACCTGGACTCTGGGACAGGTCGTTTGTGACATCTGGCTCTCCTCGGATATAACGTGTTGCACCGCATCTATCCTGCACCTGTGCGTAATTGCGCTGGACCGCTACTGGGCCATCACGGACGCGGTGGAGTACGCCAAAAAGCGCACGCCAGGGCGCGCAGCCGGGATGATCGCCACCGCCTGGGTGATCGCCATCTCCATTTCCCTGCCGCCTTTCTTTTGGCGCCAGGTTAAGGCAGAAGAGGTGACGAGTTGCAACGTGAACACCGACCACATTTTTTACACAATCTACTCCACCTTCGGCGCTTTTTACATCCCCACGCTGCTGCTCATCGCCCTGTACGGGAGGATTTACGTGGAAGCCCGAAAACGCATCCTGAAGCAGTCGCACAATAAGCCGGGGAAGAGACTCACCTCGGCGCACCTAATCACCAACTCCCCCGGGTCGGTGGCGTCCACCACATCTCTAAACTACGGGACGAACGACACCTCATCCTGTGACACTACCTCGTCCGCAAACGTGAGCCAAGTCAAAGTCACTGTGTCCGACTCGCTGCTGGAGAAGAAGCGCATCTCCGCTGCCAGGGAGAGGAAGGCGACCAAAACTTTGGGGATAATCCTTGGAGCCTACATCATATGCTGGCTCCCGTTTTTCATTTACACTCTTCTAGTGCCTGTCTGCGAGTCCTGCTTCCACCCGGAGCTATTTGACATTTTCACCTGGTTGGGTTACCTCAACTCCTTAATCAACCCCATTATTTACACCATGTCCAACGAGGACTTCAAGCAGGCGTTCCACAAACTAATACGGTTTAGATGCTGCAGGGCATGAACGACAATTACCAGCTTCAATTCCCCCCCCCCCCCGCCCCCGCCTCAAACCCATCTCCAACCATCTGTATAATGCCAGAACTGAATCACGGCCACCATAGCCCACATCTCACTCCCCAGGATTTTCGAGAGGGCACCCTCATCAACACCCAGATTGTTTATGGTGACGTGGCTGCAGGGTGAGCTTCTACCAGATGGATGGTGCAGAGGACAGCTGCCATCCAGTCGGCACTATGGCACAGTGAAAGAGTGGCATTTTTTAACCAGTGGAATTAAAAATGCTGCTGGCGTACAGGACAAAATGTTATGATGTGGAGGCTCTGTGACTGGTTTTTACAATGACTTGGAGAAAGTCCATAGCCCCAGGCGCAGGGGCCCCACCTGTATGTGCTGCACTGGACTGTAGCCTACAGACTCACTTTGCCATACAAGTTTGACAGTCAACATCAGTTGGCTTCTAAGCACAAACAGCTTAGCACTTAGCTACCATGAGCCCCAAGGGCAAAAAATAAGATTTGTGTTTCATTTTCCTGAGTCAATAAGGGGAAATACTGGTGCCTACAACAAGTAGTTTAGCTCCTCTGATATACCTGGCCCAGATGGAGATGAAGGCATGATTTTAATTTGAGAAACAGATGAGATTTTGGTTCATTCTTGTGGCCAGTGTATGTGTTTTCTTTTCTTTTCTTGCTGTGGGTGAGATGTACTTTAATCAAGACTCCAAAACGAGTGTAAATGTATGAATCTGTGAGAATTCCTGTGATTTTTACCTTCATTTGCTAGAAGAGTCTGGATGTGGCCAGTGGAGGGTATCATACTGTAAAATAGTGTTAAATGTTCCATCCGGAATGAAGGAAGAGGCAGTACTGCAAAACCGATTGTATCTACTAGTGCAAGAAGTATTTTTAATTGTTAATATTCACTTTGATGTTCCATTTCATATCAGACCAAACAAATTCAGATCCAGCTCCAAATCTACAGCAAATCCTACTGCAGTGATTTCTTCGCTTTTGTTGTGGAAGATGCTAAATACATTAAATTTAAAGGTAGAAAATGTCATATTCTGATCAGCATCACCTTCTTCCCCCCATAAACCGTCAGATGTTAAATGTCAAGCTTTAGGCGCTGCTGATCCCTTAAGAGAAGATTTCTGGGGTTAAAAAAATGTAAAAGTCAAACAAAAATATCTGTTTGCTTGCAACCTGTCAGGAAAACAACCCGTAACAACGGCAAAGTACTGGTGATGACGCTATATGTGTCCAGGGCTTTAGTCGGGTGAATTTGGGTTTCACAGTTCACATAATGGCTGATTCAGCAGTTTTTTAGTTCTCATTCAAAAATTTGGCTAAAACCACATTGAATTAAAAGGGATTTAAATCTTAATAGGTCTGAATCTATATTCACACCAGTATGTAAGGTGGTAACAGGGACAAAATATTCACATTTTAAATAAATGTAGAAATATATAGGTCTTAAATATAGCTACTTCACTGTTTTCTTTGTTTCCATATTCTTTTATGTACTGTTTTTATTTAAATGGTTTCTTAGAGATGACGGCGCTGCACCGGACAAATATCATCTCAGTCTTATCCGAATCCAGGCTACAGCCCTGTGCACATCATGCAGTAACTTAGGGAATCTCACCAAGTCCATCCATCCATTTTCCTCCGCTTATCCGGGACCGGGTCGCGGGGGCAGCAGTCTAAGCAAAGATGCTCACCAAGTAATCTCCAAAATGTCCACCCGGTCTTATTCACTCTTAGGCAGTAGTTTTTTAGAACTACTCTTTTTCGCTCTCTTGCTCAGAGTTAGATGCAGGAAAGTGATACCACTCTCTTTTCTGTGGACTCCCAGTGGACAGTTTTTGCAAAAAGGATCAAAATCGATGCAGCAGAACCACATATGTCAAAATCTGGCACCTACATTACCTACAATGCATTTCGACTGCTGACAGTTCGGGTGGAGTGTGTTATGGTAGTACAGTAGCAAGTCATGTAGCCTGGAGCCTCAACCCTGCAGTGGAGGTGAGGAACAGCTACAGAGTCAGGTAAGTTCACTTGTTTCTAACTCCACACCGACAGATGTTTTCACTTTTCAGACTTGTAGTCCTCAGACCCAGCCCACGCTGACTCAAGTGACATCACCTGAGGACATTTATCAGACTTCACACAGCTGATCTGGAGACACTAAAGACTTCATAATTCTTTCTCACATATGCAGTAGTACTCTCCGACACTGTGGAATTCCTCTTTAAGTACTGAGCTGGAGTCAGGAAGTGATTAGCATAGCTTAGCATGCAGAGTTTAAACATACACCTATAAACACCATTAGAGTTCACTAACAAACACATACATCGTTTGTTTTATCAATATATAAAGACAAAAAAAATGAGAACTTGTAGTTTTACTAAAACTGTTTGCTGGGAAACAAGCAGACCAGTTTCATGTGAAAATATACAATAGCTACATTGGTCTACAGCAGAAAACATAGTAATGTCACAATGACAGCTCTAAAATTGTGACTTATCAAAGTTTTTTGCTGACAACTGATTGTGTCTGACGTTGTACTTTTCATTTACCCAGGGCCTTTCCCCAACCTTAACCGTCTAGTTTCTGTGCCTATACTTAACCATTTAACCATGTGACGTTAGCATGTCACAACTGTTGAGTCAGAAAATGTTGCAGTGTCACAATTGTGGAGGCACAACTGTGAGACTAGTACATTTTGTGATCCAGATCATCGTAGCTGTTGTACATTTTACTGTGAAACTGGGCTGCGTTTTTACATTTCAGTGTGTGTATGAATTAAACAAATGTGATATGTGCTAATTCGTGAATTTTGGACTTAACAGGGCCAGTTGTTTCCCCTTGCTTCCAGGCTTTATGCTAACCTAGGCTAACCACATCCTGATTATAGTTTCACATTTACAGCCTTGAGAGTGGTATCGGTCTTCTTCTCTGATGCTCAGCAAGAAAGCTAAAAGAGCATTTTTCAAAAAATGACAAACTGGCCTGAAGTGTGGAACATGAAAAACATGCATTTGTTTCCAAGATTAAAGAGAAAAAATGAATATTTGTCCCTAAAAAATGCAGAAAGCTGCCAAAAAAAATGGCTGCAGAGTTTCTTGCACCAGTAGAAGCAGAGTCTCGGGGGGAAAAAAAGTCCTGGTGTATGACAATAATTTCGCTCACTGCATCAAAGATGGCTGCCGGAGAGTCTGGCTCCCACCTTGTCATGTAACTCTGGATCTTTTTCGGCAGCCATGTTGGGCAGTGTGGCCATGCTGCAGTCATCCTGCTCTATTCCAGCTCTGTCGTGAGTAGCCTCTCTGTGTACAGTATTGATTTGCTCAGTGTGAAACTCATCTGGTGGCTCTGTCAGTCCAGTGGAAGTTGCATTTCATCCAGGTTAGCTTCTGCTGTACAATGCTTCTGCACACGTAGGTGATGCATTGTAACTGTTCTGCTCTGGAGGATGAAATCCAACTGACTGGGAGCACACAAACGCACTGCTGCTGTCGTGAAAACTGAAAAAATAAAATCAATCAATCAATAAAAAGGCCTATGATATCACTGAGTTATGATAGTTTTCCCACATGCTCTGAGTTTTCTAATTAAGTATCTGTTTTATTATGAAAAGCACTGTTAGTCACTATCAGAATCTGCTGTGGTATTTGGTTTTGGTGAAGATAAAACATTTCACAGATGTGAACTGATGGATGTGCTGTGTGATAGTATTAACGCTTTGTAACTTCATTAATCAGCAGGGACGAAATCTAACTACAAGGGAAATGTCACTGATGAATGTCTAATGAACAAAACGCCTGCTTCCTTTTTGCATCTTCTGCTGCATATCTGCACCACGAGGGGGTTTATACTGCATATTACTGTGCACATCTGAGCATACGTACAGTACAGTGAGGCCTTCAGTGTGGTGGTTTAGTACAGTTTTTTGTGCAGTGTTTTAAAAGCAAACGGATGTGCTCACAAACACTAAATGTGCAATTTAAAAACATGTTTCCAAAAGCTTGGTGTGCAGATTATTTTTTATGAGCGTGCTGCGAAATAGAGGGGCTGATCAGAGCCAGAAGATTTAAAGCTAATTTGCCGACAGTGAACAGTTTCAGAAGGACTGTGAAAAACGATAATTCTGTAAATGCTTTACTTGCTCTTTATGAAATCAAACTGAGAGTGTATCATTTTAAAGAACTCATATTTTAGTGTAGTAACTATAGTAAACCATTTATAATTGGTATTTAGTACTTTCCATACTGTATGCCCGTCATATGGGACTCTGCCTTCTTCAAACTCTCTGGGAGCTGCTATGTGAGAATGTTACGATGCAGAGCTGCAACAATTGGTCGGGTGTTTTTCTCAGTTTTATGTATCTCTAAATAGAAAATCTTTGGAATCTGAACTGTTGGCTGGACAGAAACAAGACATCTGAAGATGTCACCTCAGACTAGGAAGGCTTTTTTTTCTGGCAGACTAAATGTTTACTCTAGAAAATTATTGGCTGGCTGCTTAATCAGTATTGAAAATAATTGCTTATTGATGATGATAATTTGATAGGCTGGTGACCTGTCCAAGGTCTACCCCACCTCTTTCCCAGCATGCACTGGGAGAGGCTCCAGTTCCCTCAATCTAAAAGTGTTTTCTTTTAGCAGGATACAGTACATGCATATCAAAAACATGGTAATATTTCTGTGAGGTTTGTTATAAATCAGGTGACAACCCAGGCTGTGAAAAGTTATACTTTCAATGTGAATCCAGGGATGTTTAAAGGGTGGCATGAATTCTAAAATGAGTTATTTCCACTCTCCAGTTCATTGTTTGCTATCTTACACCAAAACATCACCAGCCAATTCAAGTGTTGTCACACATTCTGTGGCTACCATCGGTCATTATTGTGACTA
Organism: Monopterus albus; assembly: GCF_001952655.1. Classification (NCBI taxonomy): domain Eukaryota; kingdom Metazoa; phylum Chordata; class Actinopteri; order Synbranchiformes; family Synbranchidae; genus Monopterus; species Monopterus albus. The sequence goes on from NW_018128100.1 coordinate 120,241, forward strand.
TAAATATGGTTGAGGATGAGCCTCCTGCACCTCCCAGTATTGATAGATATAGTAGCGATGTGCCCTCTAGTGGCTGTAGTCATTATGACATGGCAAAGAAAGGAATCGGGTGATGTATAGAGTGAGAAAGTCGAGGTTGGGGTGGATTGGTGGTGATGAGGATGTCAAACCGCAACACTTATGGAGGCCGAGTTTGTGCTGTGTTTATTCTCACAGTGACAGAGAGTTTTCTGAAGCCAGTCAGACTTTTAGCCGCCCAGAGCTCCTCCGTGGCTGTTTGACATGACTACCGATTTACAGACCGTACTTTGTCAACACAGGTTGGAGAAGCTGGAATAACATCAGGAGGGGTGTAGGCAGCAGAGGGTCATGGAGGGGGTGTAGCTGAGAGACACCACGTCCTGTCCCACTGTCACTGGGGTTAGTTAATGCACCTGTCAGCATGTTGATACCATCCGGTTCAGACTAGACAACAAATATCCTCCCATTAAGAAAAGCTCTTCTCAGGCTCTAATGACAAACCAAGAGCCAATGTCATCCTTTCCTTTTGTCAGAAATGAATATTGTTTGTTCCCGTTGAAATTGATCAGGCCGCTGTGGCCCCCTGTTTACTGTTTCCATGGTTTGATGCTCGGCTAAACCATGGCAACACGGGCTCTGCGGGAAACGTGTCACGCTGCAGAAGCCAAATAAACACATTGATGGAATACAGATGAAGACAGAGAGGTAATGTTTAAATTATCAGGGGATTTATTCTAAAGGAGACACTACGCACGTGTTTTTTCCATGCAGCAAATCGATGACTTTTACGGCACACACAGGCTGACTGTGAACATTCCTCCTGCTGTCGAGGAAAAACCTGGAAACACAAATCTACAAGCCACATTTGTGGTGTTGTCACATCTGATTTTTCAGTTTGCTCTGTAGAAAGAAAGCAGTGAAAGAGGGTGACTTTCAGGACAAGCACAAAGCCTGTTTGCGTTTCCACATGTAGGTGAGCTTTCTTTCACAGTAGTGATGTTAACCCGAGCCAGAAAATGTCCTCTTATCCTTACAAACAGCCTCCCCCTCTCTGCTTTATCTTCTTTTCCAGCTCATTGTCTGCAGAGCAGCAACAGATTCTTACCACTCGATGGTATCACACATTCCATCTTTTGCTCTCTGGAGTTTTGGCCTTGATGCACCTGTGACTATACTGAATGAAACAGCTCCTTCCTCTGCTGTTTCACTGTACTCGCTGCAGAAAACATCCATCTTATCAAGACGTTTTTGCCACGTGCTGAGCTCGAAGACCAATCTCGGCTTGAGGTTTAGTTAGAAGCCTCAGCAGCTTTTGAATGGATCTCAGTTAATCTGCCATTTAGTGATTCTAATATTTGCATAAAACACTGAAGAAGAAAGGCCAGTTTTATCACACTAGCAGGTGTAAAGTATAGTGCATGTATTGGAGCAGCTGTGTAAACATGGTTCTGAATCTGAGAGGTGGGTAAACAGCGGTGTGTGTGCTCACCTCCCACTACAGCTCTGGCTGCTGGTACAGTGTTTGTTTTCATAAGGGACGTGTCAAAATTAACAGAACAGGAACTGATCTCATGTTGCAAATTGTGTCTTAAACACCTCATCCAGCGGGGATAAGTCAAGAAACAAGCTGCTAATTAGTAGAATACAAACTCAGGCTGAAATGCACATGGATGCTTGAGGACATTTAAAGTCCTTGTGGCAGATGTGAGATGTATTCATTTGCTTTGGAAGAGAAACTGCCACAAGAAAAAAAGGAAATCTGCAGTTCACATAGAGGAAAACTGAGCCTCTGGTGCATTTGGTGCAAGTTCTCCAAATCTGATGGCAAATTGTTTATAGCATTTGTGTTGATTTGCATTTCTTTGCACCTATTGTTACTTGTTTTGGGCCCATTTTAAACTGCTCTGCATCTCTCTTTGTTCTGCTGTCTGTGGGGGCTTCCCTCTCTTTTTAGTCATTTTATGTCTCTTTGTAATTGTTTTGCATCTGTTTTTTTGTCATTTTGTGGGTTTTTGCAGTTTGTAGGCATTTGATTGACTTTCCGACAGATGGGTTAACAGTCCCCTCGCGGTTCTCCTGTCTAGGGGCCCCCGGGCTGAGGACAGTCTTTGAAGAGCCCGACTGAGGCTCCCTGAATCTTTCACACTTTAATGGCCATTTGACAAATCTTTCCTCTCACTTTTCACGTTTCCTTCTGCTCTGGGTTAAGAGTCTGAGAAAAGAGCCACCTGTGTTTACATTGCTCTGCTCTTACCTGCTGAAATGAGTCCATGTAAGTAACAAATTCACAACAGCAATAGATGGATGGAAGACTGGAAGAGGAGGAGAAAAAGTATATGTGATGCTGTGTAGGCGAGGTAAAAACATGCCACTACCTAACAAACAAATACACGATAAGTCTGAACAGAATCTGTTCAACACGACACTGCAGCATAAGAAACAACACAAACAAACAAAGATATGAGTTCACACACAGACAACGTGTTAGCGTGTGGGCGGGTGTGTGTGTTCAGTTAGAAACACTCCTCAGCATCAGTCAGCGCTCACTCATCTTCAGCATATGCCCTCCTGCTTGAATTTGCAGTTTTGTTTTGTGATGAACTGGTGATGAAAAGACTATCATGTTAAATCATTTAGTAAAAATGTACAGTATCAGCATCTACAGCACGTGAACGGCTCTAGGTGATTCAGATGTGCCAGTACTGAAGACAAGTCAATGTCAAATATCAGCAGAGCAGTGGAAAGATCCTCCATTAAAGTCCTGGATTCACAGCTGTACTGAGTAACTACTACATGTACTCAGGTACAGGTTTGAGGTATTTCACTAGAGTATTTCCATTTAATGCTGCTTCATATCCACTCACTACATTCAGAGGGGAACACTGTGCACACTCCACTACTGTTACACACCATGCTCCTGTTCCTTCTCTCTCTGCTGCCCTCTCACATACAGTAGCTGCGTCCACATCCCAGCTGAATGTGGTCGTTTTAACGTCTCCTCCTCTGCACATATGGCCTGTCGTCATCATTCGGCGTCGGCCCCTCACAGACCGGTAACAATAAACATGGAGGAGAGCGACGACAGCGACGGGGTCAGTGGAGAGACCAGGACGTTTCACATGTGGTGGACGTTTATGGAGAAACCATTAAATGGCAGTTATCAGTTGGTATCACGCCCATAATCCTGCCTCAGTAGGGGCAAACAGCCCGAGGGTGCATAACATTAATGTGTTGTAATTAGGCGACAATCTCAGGACGTTAAACAGGAGACAGCTGTTTGTCAGTGTTGTTCTCTGGTCCGTCATTATTTTAACCCAGACTACAGCACGTCTCTAAACATAAACCTGGTAGGTTCCACGTTCATTAGTGTAATCATGCTGACAAAGCACTGGTGCAACAGCCTACTGAGCCAACTAGGAGGTGGAGAAGGGCCCCACTAACCCACACCTATGGCCATAGTGTGAACCCTCATGGCGATGCTGTGTGGAAGGTCAGAGGAGCACTACAGGGTTCATCATCTGAGGACCAGGAACGTCTGTCTAAATGCAAAGACAACTTGCCTTCCTTTGAGCTACGTTTCTTTCACGGCCAAATAAAGATTAAACTGAGTTGGCTGAATTTACACGGCTAAACGTTTCTGGTCCTTCTGAGCAGTGAAACGTCCCGCCGGGTATTCATATCTGTTCTCACCTGTACCTTGAATGCACAGATACTGGAGATGATGCATTTGCCATTTCAGATTTCACCCTCCAGCAACATCTGTCTAAAAGTGCCTGAGCAGTGGTGACAGCTTTTCAACAGGGCCCTTTTCCACAGTGTCTCCAAAGCTCCGCTGCATTTCCACAGGTTGTGAATGTTTAACCACAACTTCAGAGATGTCACAGGTGCAAGGAGAGTTTAATTTTCAGCTAAAAATGAAGACCTTGCTGTAGCAGCAGTGGCAGCATGATAAATGGCTCTAATAGATCTTCCCATTGTAGGTCATTACTTCAGGTGACAGCAGAGTCATTACAAAGATGAACAGCAATGATTAAAATAATAATTCAGATTTTGCACAAGGCAGGACGTCTGATCTCCCTGTGAGGCCCAGCATGGAGGCAAGACCCCGGCCTTATGGAGAGAAGTTGTGCTTCATGTTTTCAGAGACAATAAATCAAATCACAGGTTGCAGGAAGTCTGAAAGTGAAACCAAAATTACATCTATGAGGACGGTATCAGTAGGAACTCACTCAACATTAAGGATTCACAACATAGTGCCGTTTTATGAAAATGAACTGTTCAGGAAAGCATCTGACAAAATGCTCTTTTGATCAATATGGAAAAGACAGGAAATGATTTTTAACGTCCTCCTGAGTGTTTGCCACTTCCACCATCAACACAGGTCAGAGAAGCTAAAAACACGATATCTCAGGAACACCCTAAGGGAATCTCTTCAGAAGTGGCACAAACCTCCAGATGAACTCAAGAATGGACTGATTCGATTTAGGTGGTCAAAGGTCAGAGCCACTGTATCCTCACATCTGTCCCTTTGCCATGAATTCTTTTTGTTTTCCATCATGGCCCCTGGTTAAATTCCACGCACGTTTGAATTTAATCCAACTTTTCAGTGGCCTTAAAAGAACAAAATTTAGGGATTTAGCAAAACTGCAAAACCTTTCACTCCATACATTTATAAAACTTTACTGGTGTAAAGCAAAAACTGCTGCTCTTTCTTTTTCCCAGTTCTTTGTAATTTGGTGTTGTGGGGGAACAGCAGCAAAAGGAAATGTCATGTTTATTTTGGAGAATAGGGACTGTCAGGCCAAACAGACGCCAAACCTATTTGCATAACAGTCTCTGCTGTATTGCTTCATGGCGGGAGACCGGTCTGGAAAGGAGAGGAGCAGGATGCTGATGAGGGAGAGGAGGCGGTGGCGTGTGAGACAGACTGCCGGCCTGGTGAGGCGGCCACCAGATCGCTCCTCTGACTCCATGTTCTCCACTAACACTTGTTCATAGCGAGGCTGCTGAGTGGGTGCAACCATACCCTTGTCTCAGCAAAACATGTCAGTCCTCCTGGCAAACGGAGCCGAAGCGGCGGGCAGCGGCAGCCTGGAGCTCTGAGAGGACAGAGCCTGCACTGCCTGAGAACTCGCCAGATCAAATTCAGGCCCAGCTGGGAGTGAGGCAGAAACAGGGTGAACTGGATCGCTGTCACCATGAAACCTCGTTGGTTTAGACCCTCCTGTGATTTCCTGACAAATTCAGCAGGTGGCTGTCCCTAAAACACCAAACTGTCACTTTCCAATGTCTATTTGTGTAGAAACAATATACAACATGTTAATTAGTGAGTTGTTGTGTTCTGCTCCATGGACTAAGTTTAGGGCCCTACTCCACCTCCTAGTTGGCTCAGTAGGCCCTTATTATGGGCCAGACCTCTCACATCATGGTTTAGGCACAAACACACTTGGTTAGGTTTAGAACAAGATCATGGTTTGGGTTAAAATAATGACTTTGTAGGGCACCTGTTGGTTTTTAACTGGTTTTGATCAATTGAAAGGTTTTATTTTTTGACTGTGGAAACTTGTGAGGAGCATTTCTTTTTATACATGTATATACAAGTATATGTTATACATTTTGTTTATTTGGAAAAATAATCTCTTAATTAATCCATAAAGTATCATAATTAGTTAAAGCCAAGTGTCCTTTCATCTCCCTTTCATCTCCTTACGCCAGGTGACAGTGCTTCAGCTGGAGAGAGGTTTTCTACCATCAGTCTCCACCCAGCTGTCATGTCTCCACTACTCCTGTATTACAAAATCATTCACTTAAAAAGTAATGCTGAGGATTTCTGAAGACACTGTTAAGTGTGTGTGTGTGTGTGTGTGGTCTTTCCCTGAATGGATTCTGGCCGGTATCATCACAGGCGGCCATCAGACAGCAGCTCCTGCAACCTGTCTGGTTCTCATGGGCCAAGCTTCAGAGGCTGAGTGTCCCAGCCTGCCCACTCAGGCACGAACACCTCATTCCTCACAATTACATGGCTGCATGGTTTAAAGCTTCATATTGATGGAAAGGTCTGCTCTGAAGGCATCAAAGAGACTTTACCGGGTGTAAAGGTGAAATGCAGCACAGACAAAAGACACAAACACAAGGAGACAGTCTGAGGTCTTTAACTGCTCATTTAAAAAATGGAGCACTTTACTTTTAGTCACAATAAAAGTGTATTTGAAGATTATTTACAGGTGGAAAACAAAAAAAAGGCTTTGAGATGGATCAGGGTGATAGATTCTGTCAGATTATTAAAACCTGTGTCTGCTGTGCTGTTATTTAAAATTTGGCACCTCCTGCCTGGGGAAGGGCCGGTGGTGAAACTGTGCCTGTTGTGATGTTGCACGTGGGTGTACAATCAAATATGTGAGGATAAGCCCACCCCCTGCACAACGCTTCCATGAGAGCGTAGGGAGGTGAATGAAAAAAGCTGTGCTAAAGCTAAGCTAGCTGCCCGTTACTTTGTTAAGAAAGACAATGGCACCATCCGGAAACATCCAGCTGATGTCACCAGCCTGCAGCAGCAGGTTCCCTCCCATTCAGGATCAGACTCTGGTTCATTGGTCTTGTGTTTCCAGCTGCAGCCATTACATGAGGTAAAAGCAATAGAGAAAATAAGATTAATTGGGTCCCATTCTGATTGGCTGGGGGTGAAGCAAAATCATCACCTCCAGCCAATCAGAGAAGGTGCTCATAAATGATGTAAATCTTATGTTAATGAGTTCTGAAACAGCTGCTAGAGGACAGAGGAGAATGTGGATTTAGAGAAAACTAAACAGCTTTGTGTGAATAAAATGTCACAGGGAGGTTTAAAATGCACTCAATACTTATAAAAATGGGCCAAAAGGCCTGTAATGCCACCTCTTAAAGACCAATCTGTACAAAATCCATTTCATCCACCAAGAAGGAGAAACATTTCTGCAGAGCCAAACGTGGTTTCAGCCATCCCCATTTTATTCACACACTGCTGAAAATGGTAGGTTCTCTTAAAACCATCAGGGCATTTCTTTTTTCTTACCTACTACTACTGTCATTATATATTCCTACTAGTATTATTTGCTCTGCCTGTAATCAGTGTGGAACTTAATTTTCAGTTTTAAACATCAGATGTTACTGAATTACTGCAGAAATCACAGTCTATGTTGAAGAGTCCATTCACTCATCAGCCACCGTACTGACAAAGATCTTACAAGGTAAAAGCCTCATAACAAGCATGTTTGTTAACTGTGTGCTGCTGCTGTTGCAGATTGTGCTTTGAGGTAAACAACAGCTGCCTTTTCAGTAGAAGAAAGGTTAAAAAAAGATTGCTTGCTGCCAAGAAGAACTCCACTAACATAAAATGATGACCTCTGGTCATCATCTGTGTTGAATCTGTTGAGGGGTTCTGGATTGCAGCCTTTTGTCCCTGGAGCTGAATCAATACACAGGTGCTGAAAGCCAGTGAGGTTACTGGTGTGACGCAGGAGGGGAACTGGGTAACGCCGCTGCTGTGAGCAGTCTCGGCTTCAGTGGAAGTCAAATCAGAAATGGAAAGAATGCACAGCTCCATGAAGGCTGCAGAGTTTTGTCAGTGTATTTTACTAAATGTTTCATTTGGATGTGCACCACCATCGACTGGTGGTGGGTCTGAATCCTTACATACTGCTCATACGGCTGGTTCATACAGCTTATCAAACTCTCTAAACTGGACAAACTTGGTATAAATAACTTGTGTCAGCCTGACTCAAGAGGAGGGGCAACTTCACAGGATTTGATCATTATTATAATTCACCCATCTATTTTCTGCCACTTATGCAGAGACGGGTTCCTGCAGCAGCAGATTAAGCTAAGTAGTCTAACACTCCTCTGCCCAGGAGAGTTTCCCAATTCCTCCTGGGAAATCCTAAGGCGTTCCCAGAACAGCTAAAGTAAATCATCTCTCCAGCGTGTTCTGGGTCCAACCCAGGGTCTCCTACCAGTTGGATGTGTTGGTCCAACCCGGGGTCTCCTACCAGTTGGATGTGTCCCGAAAACCTCCACTGGAAGGCACCCAGGAGGCATCCTGATCAGACGCACGGACCACCTATGGTCATCTTGTAGGATGTAGCGAGAGCTGCTGTTGCGTTGTACTGTGTTTACTGACAGGTGTTTACTGTTTTGTCCATGCTTTTATACCAGTGAGACTAGGCAGGAGCCTCTCTCTACTGTGTAATGCAGTCCAGTTCAGCTGCTTCCAAAGGGATCATACAGTTGAACCTACACCTCTGTGAACCACACACCGTGCTGTAATACCGCAGTGAGGCAGGAAATACTACAGCATACGACAGGTCACCGTGAATTCACCCCAACCCTCCTACAAGACCCCCAGACTACAAGGACAGATCTCCACAGACAAAAAAACGACCCATATTCACCCGGACCTCTGATACCACAGGGTCGGGATGAGATATTTACACAAATTGTCAGGTTTTTCATTTATTGGAGGAGCTGAAAACAAGCACTGCTACCTGGTTTCTTAATTCAGTCTCTCATGGTCTATCACTTCATCCTTGCAAGACAGACAATAACATATATGATGTTATCTGTATTGCTCACATGATAAAATGTACTTGGGCAAATTCGTCACATAGACCGAGTCAGTGCAAGTCACACACAGCTCTGCCTCTGATCTCAGCATCTGACTGGAGTTTTGCCAACACACTATAAGCACCTGGCTGTAATAGTCAGCGACAGCGTTTACTCAGTGTTGTTTCTGAGATGAGAAACATTTGCACTGGATTGGCGGCACATTTCGAGTCAGATGAGTCCTCCACGGTGCCACATATCCCTGATTATGTGTGATTGTTCCAGCCTCACACATCCGCCCTGAAACTCCATTTCTGTCGTCGCATGAAGGAGGGGGAAAAAATCAATTGCATATTGGCTTTTCTAACCATCACTCTTGAAATCATGCATTTTCTTACAGCTTCAGAGAGCAATTTCCTCAGCTGTTTGAGGTACGGATATCTCCTGGGTCATTCAGCATGGCACCACAATGGCAGCAGCCCAGTCCTCCACATCCTTCTTGATAAAGACCCGCTCAGCCAATGCGTCTCTGCCAGCTTATCTGTCCGGCTCCACTCAGGAGCAGGGCTGCTGTCTGATTGCAGTGCGCCTGAGATTCTGGACAGTAAATGTCAAGATATTGCAGGGAGCCTGTCTGAGAACATGCCTTGATCGAGTAACTTTTATCTGGGAGCGGCGTTATTTGATGTGCTAAACAGGTGCTCACAAGTTGAGGCTCAGCAGAAACAGATAAATAAATGAAGCAAAGCAGAAAAACATGCTCGCAAGGTAAACACTCAGGATTCTCATCGTCTTAGATCAAGAAAAAAAAACAGCTGATTTTTCAAGTTGAGTAACAAAGTACACACTTTATTTGTGTTTCTATCTCGGCTGAGGAATGAACTGCAGTTCAGTCCCACGCTCCAGAGGGAAGGCACACTAACAGCTGAAATATTTCTTCCTCTTGTAACCACCAAGGAGCACACTGTGTTTTATGAACACAATAAGCCAAAAGGTCACCTACATCACACGCTAACAGAGACAAGCACAGCACGCTGACAGAGAGAACATAGAAAACTAATGAAAACATTCAGTCATCTCTGAATCAAACACACCGAGAGCTTCAGCACACACACACACACACACACACACACACACACCACAAAATGTGCATTTTATGCCTTGGTGACGCACTAACAGTAAAATTATTATCATCTTTTTATGTAAAGATTAATGTTTGACGAGACATGCAATAGCTGGAGGTAGAGATTCTGCCTCGTGTATTGTGAAGAAATAATAATTGCGTTGTCAAGGAGGTCAGAAAAGACAGACCTTTCACGGTCCACGTGGTTCATGTGATACTATGGACAACAGTCAAACATGCATGGCTGAAGCAGTAATGACTTTGGTAATGAGGGGGGTGAGTTAATTGTTAGTTAATTAGTTAACATTCGGTCTAAATAGGTGGCAGTTGTTCAAACTACAGTGTTTCATTCCACACTGGCTGTCAGTATTATATATACTCTGAATCAGCATGTGTTGTTTGATGTGAAGCAAAGACCTCACTGTTTTAATGCCCTCACTCCATCAAATGAAAATATTCTAGATGTCTTGACACAAGACAAATCTTTCCCCAGAGGTTTTACTCACATATTTATCTTTGGAGAGTGAGATCTCCACTAGAATGATGCATTTTGGGCTGAACCATGTCTGAACACCGCAGAGTCCTGCGTTTAAACTGCTAATCTTGCTTTCATGTGAAATGAGCAACCAACCACGTCAACCTTCTAGCTGTGACTATGAGTTGAAGAAATGGTTAAAGCTCCTCTACCTCATGTCTCTTCAGCCCTGGGGCTCCAATGAGACTCAAAACAAACTGATAACATAAGCTGCTCTCAACTCCTGTCTGTCCCACCCATCACGTCCTGCTTCCTGAAGCTAAGACATAAACTACAGATGCCTGGTTGGGACAAGCTATACAAAATGCAGTCTCCAGTCCAAAGCTAGCATCGGCTGGCTAACGAGTCCCGGCTCTACGGCAGCTTCACAGTATCATGTCCAGTGACGAGGTTGACAGCTGAAGCCACGTGGTAACGGGGATGTCGAACCACACCTTGATCCTGCCAAAATGTCAGGACGTTAGTAGCTGATGTCTAATGTAATGCCTCACGCCTGCTCTTCGTTTTCCAGCTTTTACAGCCGCTGTAAAATGGACTGAAATTGACAGAAAATTAAAATGTGTGACATGCATTTGTGCAAAGAAGCCAGAGATTTGAACACCCTAAACCTGGACCTTCATCCGATTGCAGGAGACATCACAGCACTGCAGTTTGTGTAATCAGTGCAGCGCTCTGCTGTGCCCTTTTTAAACACTGAAAATACTTCAGTATCAAGCAGTATTTGAGAATAGATTGAATTTGTGACTGACAGTTTAAAGGACCTCTTTAAGGATTGGTGGTGTTAACATCTTGTAGACAAGTGTAGGCTTTAATACAACACAGACCTGAAAAGCTACAGATGAGACTGACTGAAGTTAAATTCCAAGAAAAACAAGATGTCTTTAACGGTGAGAGGGATCTGGAGCACTGCAGGTTCATCTCCTTGGAGGAGGGATGCACAAACTTAATAACACTCCTTCTGGCTGCTGTAAAGGCCTGACCGAGGAACAGCTCAGTGAGAAATTCTCTTAAAAGTCCACATTGTAAAAAGGCAGCAACAGAGGACAGCATCCAATTTCCTGTAATTGAATGGAAATGGGAACCCTAAGAGCGAAAAATAAATTGACTCAGTAAACAGCAATAACTACACTGGAGCATTTCAAATCAGTGTATGACTTTAACACACAGTATGTAATTGCAAAGTATTACAAAAAGCAATTTTTTTTCTCCATGTCACAGAACCTGAACATTAAAAGACCTTTAAGGCGAACAGATGTCCATAGTTGTGTATTTTTATAACCAGGAACAAAGTCACAGCAGAGGACGACACAACAGTTACTGACAGAACACAGGAAGCGTTCTGACAGTTGCCACGAGGAGCAGACAGAAAATGTCATTTTGGTTTGTTATATTAGCTCTGCTTTGACTTTTGTTCTTATGAAATGCAGAATTGAACAGAATCTGTGTGAAGGATTATTTATTGCTGAATGTCTACATTCTATAGCTCTTTTTCATATAGTGAAGACATTTTTGTAAACACTGCACTGACATATTGGAACATCACAATATACGCTGTTCATATACATGCACATATTGCAGGTACACGTTATGTTTCAAATGCAATTATTTACACTTAATTTGGTAAATAGAGTTTGTTGTAATTGTAGCAAAGTGTATATTTCAACTCAGTAACTCTATACAGTATGACATTCATACCTTCCGAGCATGATTTTCAGCATTACAGTCAGTGTAATATTTTCTAATTTATTCATGCTCCATATACAGTGAGCCGTTTCTTTTTTGGCAACCCCACAAGCTTTCCTTTAAGTTGTCTAACAGACTGTGTCAACCATTAATGCTGCCAGTGAAACAAAAACAGTCTGTGTGTGTTAAACATAGACTGTATATAAAGACAGCTCCCATAAGTGAAGCCGCCGCCAGTCAATATATGACCAGTACAGGTCATAAACCCCGCCCCCTCCGTGTTAGCGGCTGGGAAAGGAGCCAAACTAAGAATTCAAAGTACAAATCAAATATCAGTGATTTCTGTCATTAGGTAGATAGTAATACACTGATTTGTGCACAAGTGGTAATTTTTTTGGTAAGTTTGCTTTTAATAATTTATTTGATATAAAAAGGGGTTGTATTTCAGGTGACTAACCGCTCTGATTGGCGGCCTGATGCTGTGGCTCCACTTCTGGTCGCCACGATGGAAAATCTGGATGCAAAACATGTTAGGAAAGCAAGATGGCTGCCTCCCTGTATTGATGATATTTTTGCTTCAATTTGCATAGTGGCAAGAAGTGCTGACACATCATCAATCACTCTAAACAGTCTATGGTCCAGAAACATCACTGGTTCAACTTAAAGCCCAGAAGCGCCTTTCACATAATTAACACAAAAACCAGTGCTGCTGTGCTGTTTGTTGCTCAGTTCAGTGCTCAGGTGCCTCGTTCTAGTTTTTATATTCATAACATCAGCAGGTATGGAAATTCTGCTCAGAATCTACCAGAAACTGGAGATATGCTGCATTAAAACTCCTATAAGAGATGAGTGCAGTGTAAACAGGTAGAGCTTCAGTCCTGACCGACTATGTCAATACATGATGGCTGTTACTGATCATGAAAAGAGACTGATCACCTGTTTAATGTTTCTTTTTCCTTTGCGAGAATTATAAGCTTAACAATGTGACACATTTTCCATGTAAAGCCGCCCGTCTGCTCCTCTATCAGCTGTCCCCCATTTCCAGCTGAGACACTAAGCACATGTCAAACACAGAGCCTTAGCAACATGCATTGAACAGCCTTAAATATGACATAACAGGAACAGAGCGGAGCACTGACCTCTGCACTTTTCCAATAATCACTTCATATTCTCACAGCACCCGGCACTGATCAAACATCACTCAACCAGACCCGCCAGCGTGAACACAGCAAAATGAGTCAAGGATGAGTAAAAGAGAAACTGGGCTACAGATGGACTGAGGCGATGACCAACATCACACAACGATTCTGACGAACACCGGGGTCACTGCAACCCTGCTTGGCTTTTTCATAAGACATCTTTCTAGAGTCACACTACTGGTGTGTTTTTGCCTGTCAGGTCGACCACAAGTCCACCATGACACAGTAAATGAGTGGCCAGAGAAGTCAACAGAGGCAGCAGGATGCTTAACACCACTGAATTAGATTCACAGAGGTCCTCTCTCCATCGCCGCCCCGAAGCAGAGAGAACTAAAAATGAGCCTGGTATAAATATTTATTGGGCATTTGGAGACAACAGAGTCAACATCTCTCTCTGTTTATCTTTATTCTGGAGATAAAGGACTGTTTTCCGACCTCTGACCCCTCAACTTTCTTCACTTAGTTTGTTTGCAATATCCCTGACAGAGGGTCTGAAACTTTCTCACTCTGGTTAAGTGAGTCAGTTAACGGCCTGTAAGGTCTGCTTTGTTGTGTTATTTTGCTTAGACAGCACTCTGTGGTGATGTGTGGCTTTTTGCACATCAGCTCCTTCTAAAAGTAACAACACCTACACCAAACATCCCTGACCTATAGTGCAGCGCACACATTAAGTCTTCTCGAAGACTTCTGTCTTCTGTCCTCGAAGAACAGGCTGAAACCTAAATAAATGGCCAGTAAAATTATAGACGTCTCTACCCATGTGCCTTAGAAAACAGCGGAGGATGTGAGTGTGACATTTTGTCTTCAGAAAGTATTTAATTGTGCCTTTGAATGAATCAAAAAGACCACTTTATCAGCAGAGCGCGAAGGCATATTGTTCCCCAGGCCACACACCATTAACTCATTTAAAATATACTCCATGAATTCAAAATGGGGTATTTGTAATCCTCTAAAGTAAAGGGGGTCAGAGGATAATCACACTTACATTATTCCTGCAAATTGCATGTCATAAGAGGCTCTGGTGCTGAGTCTGACAAGTCCGACACTCACGTGAAAATTAGTGCCGCAGGACCTCCAAGTTGAAATAACTGAACCTTCTGTACTTTTTATTCTGCTGTTGATAAAATGGATGCATGAAAGCGATAAAATCAGATTAAGAATCACTTATTTGGCAGAGACCTTCTTCCCATTCTTAGTGGCTTTGGAGACACGAGCGCTGTGAAGTATGCGGTGGGTACTAGTCTTTACATTGATCCCTGTGTGAATCAATAGTAACATAATAAAGAAGTACTCCTGACTCCTAATGACAGTATTCATTATTCAAACCTCTGCTACTGTCATGCTCTTATTTCAGGGATTTTGTTGGGGAACAGTTACAATCATCTTTTCATTCAAACAATAATTACACAAAGTACAATTTGAGAATCCCTAAAAGTAGAAACTAGAGGACACATCCTTTTACATAGAGCCTGCACAAACAGCAAAAAAAAAAGCCACTTGGGTAACAGTCTATTGCACAGGTCTGTGCATTTCCATTAATCCTGAATATAAATTGTCATAACTTGACTAACTATGAGGAAAACAGAAATGTCATTGAGAGAGGATCTCTTATCATTGGAAAAGTCTAGGTGCTGCATATGAGATAGCCGGACTATTTCAACGTGGTTATAGCAGAGTCTGCAGCTCCCCTGGGCTTTACGGAGCTTTCTACAGAGTTTCAGCTCACGAGCGTTACTGACACGGTCCAATCTCACCACAGCAGGAAGCAGCTGTTTTCAGAGAAGATGCTCTAAAAAAAACCACTGTCCACGGCAGCAACCAGCAGACAGAACCAGTCAGAGACCAGCTGGTGAGCACAGTGGAGCATTTAGCAGCTCCAGAGCCAGAGGTTTCCCTCGGGAGGTGGTGGAGACCAAACCCAGAGCCAACAGAGAGGGAGCACTGGGCTGAGCCTCATCAGGGGGCCAGACACCGCTGTGCATGAATAAATGTCTCTCTGTCACTGACTAAAGCTGTGTGTGGCAATTTATCGCCCCCCTAAATTTAACAAGGATTTTATTTGTGATTCCTTTGACTTCCTTGCTGGAATTCTGCCAAAATATGATAGCATTTTAATTTTTGGAGATTTTAATATTCATGTGTGCTGCCTAACGGACCCTATGGTTAAGGATTTTATGAACATTAGTGATTCTTTTAATTTAGCCCAGTTTGTGTGTGGGCCTATACATGCTCAAGGCCATACTCTGCTTTTGCTTGGTGTCTGCGTGACTGATATTTGTGATGTAGGGATTTCTGATCATTTATTCAATGTTGTAATTTCTTATTCTATAACTACTTCTAGTATGCCTGCCCTGCGACGTCGCTTGATTCCCAGTTTCTAAGTTACCATTTTCATCTAAGATTTTAGAGAAAGCGGTTTTTATACAGTTACAGGCTTTTCTAGAGGAAAATGGAATATTTGAAAAGTTCCAGTCTGGTTTTAAGACACACCATAGTACCGAATCAGCACTGTTGCAGGTATTTAATAATCTTTTGTTGACTGTGGATCAAGGAAATGCTGCTATTTTGATTCTTTTAAATCTTTCGGCTGCTTTTGACACAGTAGACCATCATATTTTGTTGTCCCGTCTGCAGCAGTCTGTAGGACTTCATGGTGTTGCTCTTAAATGGTTTGAATCATATTTGTCTAATAGGAGTTCTTCTGTACACATTGATGATTTCTCTTTTTCTGTTGTGTGTCTGAACCATGGTGTTCCTCAGGGATCCATCCTTGGGCCAGTCCTCTGTTCTTTGTATTTACTCACCCTAGGATTGATTTTCATGAAATATACATTGTCTTTTCACTGTTATGCAGATGATATTCACATCTATTTGCCACTGAATGCCAAGAGGAGCAACTCATAACAGACCTTGATGGACTGCCTGAGGGACATTAAAGTATGGTTATCACATAACATCTTATATATTAATGAAAGTTAGACAGAATGTGTTTTAATTGGTAATGCAGGTTTTGTTAATCCTGATATTTTTAGCCCTTTGGCCTCTTATCTGAGGCCTCATGTGAAGAATCTTGGGGTGGTATTTCATAGTTCTCTTAAGCTGGATGAACAAATAAAATCTGTGGTCAAGGCCAGCTTCTTTCAGTTGAGACTACTGGCTAAGGTTAAACACATTCTTTCTTTTAGTGATTCTGAAAATGCAATACATGCCTTTATTAGCTCTAGACTTAATTGTTCTAACACACTGTATGCTGGCATTTCTCAAGCTTCATTATTTCGGCTCCAGTTGGTCCAAAATGCAGCTGCTCGTCTTTTGACTAATACATGGCATCATGAGCGTATAACCCCAGTTCTTGCCTCACTCCATTGGCTTCCTGTTCATTTTAGGATTGATTGTAAACTGTTGATGTTTGTCTGTAATGCCTAGCACCTTTGTATATCTCTGAGCTTGTTCATTTTTATGCTTTAGAGAGGACACTTGGGTCTTCTAACCAGTTGTTCCTGGACTGAAACACTGGGAAGACTGAGCTTTTTCGGTCTGTAGTGTGGGATGGTCTACCACGGGATATTAGATCTGGTCCAAACCTGACTGTTCCTCAAAACTCACTTGTATTCGCAGGCCTTTAGCAACATCTCTGATTGATGTATTTGTTTTTGATTGTGTATTTTTGTTGTTATTTTATTGTGTAGGTGTGATTTATCTGGTTTTATTTTTATTATTTTTTGTTTTACTGTAAAGCACCTTGTAACGTAGGTTTAGAAAGGTGCTGTATAAATAAATTTTGCTTGCTTGCTTGCTAAGGAATCGTGACAGCTGATGTTGTGCTCAGTATATTCCAAAGTCATTCATTCATTAAATTACCACAATCCAATGGCTCCATGAGCTTTTAGTGGACTCTGAAGGCCTGGGGCCTTTAACCTTGTCTACCACTAAAGTTCTGATATTTCTCTGTTCTGGGACATTTTGGCCCAAAGAAAATACAGGCAGTGTCACCAAAACCCTTCGAAATCAGCCTAATGTCGATCTGACCACCAGTTGTCATCAGTAGCAGAGTGACGTCCTACACATTAAAGCAGCTGTCTTCAATTTTGGCCACTTTCTATCACAAATTCTCATTGTGTATTCATCTGTTCCTGTATTTAATTGGGCCGCATTAGCTCTCTGAGTTGCAGAATAAACAGTGGCCGATATTCACCTGGTTCTGTATTTACAACAGTACACCACCTCAGCTGCTCTGCTTTGTAAGCCTAAACCAAAATAGAAAGAGAGGCATTGTATAGTTCAGCTTTTCAGCCCTGTGTGACTGGAAGCTGATGCTGCAGGCATGTATTTTTATTTTCCTGTTTCCATTGGGTTGTTTGATGTACATTACTTCCCTCCATTGATAACCAGCTAAATATCAATGACCTGACATCATATTTAGTTTAACGACAGAGTTTGAATTTAAAATGATCAACTATAAGTGGGGGATTTTGCGGTCACCACCCTCTAGAGCCTCCAGCTCCCGATTCTCAGAAGTCACAAATGAAGAAATCCATCAGAGAGGAGAAAACACAGAAACCACAAGAGCAGGAAACAGGGCAAAATGTAACTCAGACACGCTGCAGGAGAAGGCATTCTGGGAATGCCAGAACCACTAAGGCAAATGAGGCAGGCTGAGAAAATGAGTACACTGAAAAAGTCAATTACAGCATTTTATCACACAATTAACAAACCAGAGAGCTGCCCTGGTTAATATTAATAACTACTCATTATTTCGGGATAAAGCATTCTCTTATTGACGGTGACCTTTAAAAAAAAGCGTGGAAATTCGGGGCTTTGCTGCTGAGGTGCTTTAAATGTTTCATGAAATGTAACAGTCAAATATAAGTGTTTAAGGTCACATCAGCAAACAGAACAATGGTGGATCAATGTACATGCATCACATTTGATCATTTGATATTATAAGACATGTATTTTGGAATGAGACTCCTTTAAAATTACTCCAGGTGTTTGTAAGATGCTGCATGTCTGAACCCGAGATAACTAGAATCAATGTGTTGTGTACGTCATTCATTTAAACAGTTAATCAATTAGCAAACATTTGTCAGCCGATGAAGTGTCACTGATAATATGGACAGTTTCTAATGACAAACTGAGTGAACCTAAAATAAAGGTGGGCTTTAAACAATGTGTGAATCAACATTTTAAAATTCAGCTCTAAATTGAACTGTCTGCTGCTACATTTACAGTTTACTCATTATCGGTGTACTCTTAATTACAGCACATGCCAGCAGCAGCGTGCCAGCCAAAAATAAACCTTATCGAGTAGCGGGAGGTGCTCTGATTGGCCAGCTGTCATGTCTTAGTGGGAATTCTGTGGGCACATATGCAGCCACACAACATTACCTGCCTTTTGATTTCATCACTTTATTAATTGCTTATAATTAAACTCTAAAAAAACTATAATTATTCAGCCGGTAGCCACAGTCTGAGCCTGTGTGAGCGACCAGCAGCAGTGGTGGATCGTTGCCAGGCTGCTTCACCTGTTTTACCACTGTAATGATATGCTTGGTGTCACCAGCACAGCAGCAGCTATTTGTCTCCAGACTCATGGTGTTTACAAGCCCCTGGTGCACACTTGAATTGTTTTTAAATCATTTTTTTAATTGGCCTGTTTTTGAGCTTTACCAGTTCGGCACATTATTATTTTCTCCGTTTCGCTGTCTAGCCGTGCTCCAGAGGGATTTGCTGTACGGAGCAATTTCTTCCAAATAACACAGGAGAACTCTGCTATTAATAAAGTGCCTATCAGTGCATCCACCTGTCTGTCTGTCTGTTGTCTGTGTGTTCCTATCAGTATGAGATGCTCCTCATATGTCTGATGTCGGCATCTGTCAGTCACAGCAGAACAAATTGATTTGTTGTAAACTGCATCTCCATCGAGTGTCCTCAGCAAACGGCATAAACAACATCTACATTTCTGCCCGACAGCTGTCTGCGCGAACAGCTTCCCTCTTATTCACATCACATCTGAGACGCTGACAAATGCTTTTATCACCTGATGTTATTAATCTTTGTGCAACATCTAGCAGCTGTTTCATGTTATCGTGGTGATTTATCTGAGAAGGGCAGCAGGTCTAACCTGGAAGGGATGATGCTTCACTTTGCTGTGGCCTTTTCCAGCGACTTAACCCTTCAAGAACTATTTAAATCATGGTTTTCTACTGTAAATGTTGATTCCATGGTAAAAAGCAAACAAGCTGGTGACTGCACTGTTTGGTGACACCAGGGAAGAGGGATTTATGACCATTTCTGTCTGACAATTCTTCCTGCTAGTCCTTCATACTGGTACATGCTCAGCATTGATGCTTAATAAAAAAAATGAATGTTTTATTCTTACTTTGCATGTTTATGTTTCTATGTTACATACGTCTTCCACAACCATCAATATGTGCAGCAAAACAACAGCCTGCCATCTTTATCCTCTCACCACATGTACTCTATGTCTATGTCTGTCCACAACAGGCCTGAGGAAAGCAACAGCAGCAAAGGTTTTAGCCACAGCAGAAATTCAGCTTGGATGAAACAAGCCTGATGGACAACAGCAGAGCAGCATTCTTTTGGTCAACCCTACAGGCGTTGTACAGTGGGTGGTAAAGCACTCCAAAGTAAAAGTCACCTCAAAGTGAAAAATGTGTCTTCTGGGTCCATCTTATAGCCAGACTGCACTGCCGTCCACTTCATGCACAGAAACAGTGATGACAACAAAGATTTATGAGCAGACTGGCGGGCAGGCACAGAAGCACCAGGGTGTGAAAGCAAAAGGAGCAGGCAAGAGTCCAGGAACAAGAAATGATGGAACACGATGCCTGCTGGAAATGGACCAGTATATATGCTGTGGATCTAATGAGGGAAACTGGAACATGTGTAAGCAGGCGAAGAAGATCCAGTGATTGGGAATAAAAGACACGTAACAATAAATGGGACTGCAGCAGGAGACAGGGGCCTCACGGCGACAGGAATCGTGTCATTACTTGAGTATTTTTTACTGTACATTGTGGTATTTCTACTTATGCCTAATGTCTTTTCAGCTTAGAGGGTCTAGTGGTCAGCATCAGAAACACATCCACCACCCAGACACAATAACTTTCATTTCATTTTAACCAGTGCAGTGTCAGCTTGTGTTAACACTGCTTGCAGATCAGCAGAATAAGCCACAGACCATGTGCTCATAATATGAGCTGAAAGCTAATACAAGGTGTTTTTTCTGTCTCTACACAATAACAATAATCCAGGGGCAGGAACTCCTTACAAATCCAATAACACTGGATGCTCTCTGTCAACATGAATTCTGTTCAGCTTGTGTTAGTGTTTGTTCTTCTTCTCTGTCATCAACCTCAGGTCAGAGTCGGTTTCTTTTTTTTTTTGAAGGTGTTAATGTTTTTTTTTTCACCTTACATCTTTGGTTCAAACACCTTTTTATATTGTTGGTCTTTTGGCTGTGCAGATGATTTTTGAATATGATGAGACGTGTCAGTTTATAAATATTGTCATATTAGAAAGAAACCTACAATATTTGGCTATAATATGTACTTATACATCATTATCACACAGTGGAGGAATCCTGAGACTGAATGGAAAAAAGCCATGAAGTCTAATGACCGAACATCCTGGGGCTCATTTCTGATTATTAGGGGGAATTTTCCAAGTGGGTGTTCAGTTATGTTTCTATGTAAAGTGATTTTTTTTTTCTTGTTAACAAATTCCATTAAAAGACCTTGAACCCACAGTAAATGCCTCCCAGTCTTGTATGTGTGTGTGTGTGTGTGTGTGTGTGTGTGTGTATCACAGCCTGATCTCTCTCCTCCCCCAGAGCCAGAAACCATTAAACCCATCACTGACCACACGGTTGCACTGGCTGACATGTTGGTTCATCGCCATGAACAAACACACACACACACACACACACACACACACACACACACACACTGTCCCGCCCACACATGGATTCCTCCGCTGCTGAAAACAGTCCCCAATAAATGCACAGTTTCCTCCTGTGTGCAGTTTGCTTGTAAACACTTGTCAGTTAGGAAGGTTTTTTTTAAATATTCCTTTTGGGGAAATGCATGTCATATTCATCATCATTTTGCAGCAGGTGTTTCAAATTAAAAGCCTCTCAGGAACAATGGTCTTCAACTGATCGAAACATGGAAAGCACGACTAGAAATATATTACTAAAACACAGAGCAGCAGAATAATGAGCAGGGTGTAGGTCTCTTGCTGTACTGATGGAATCAGTGCTGTGAAAATGTACAGTACACTATGAATTTATCAAGACAACAGGTACAGTAAACATGAGGAAGTGTTGAATTTAAATCAACTTAAAACAGGAGCAGATAAAAAAAAAACAGGGAGGCTCAACTACAAACCAGGGAAACCTACAATAAAAGCTTCTTCTCATCAGAATAAATGCACAACAGCCATGTTAGGTTATAGATACTAATGCAGAAGTTAACATATACACACATGGATACACTACAACACACAGGCGGCTGAACACTGATACACATAGCTTTAGTATCTCCTACACAACATTTTGACATTTATGATTTTCTTTCATTCCTGTGGTGAAATGTCAAAGTGAAGCTGCTATCAGACCATAAAGCTACAAATCCAACCATGAACAACATGACTGTGAAAAACAAAAACCTGTGCCATTTTATGAAAATGAGCGGAAGCCTGTAATTAAATGAGCCTCTCAGTCCTCGGGACCTTTTACACCTGCTGAAAGAAAAAAACATTTGAGCATCTAAGAGCAAATGACATTCTTCCATACTGTAGAAAAAAGGCTTTTAGCAAAACAGCTAGTTTCTATCCAACAAAGGCGAAATGAAGTCCTTGAAAAGCCATCAGTTGGTCCGTACTGTCATTATGCGGTGGTTCATGGTGGAGCTGCCAAGATGGGAGACAATCTGAGGTCTGGTGGGTCATCAGCAGTCAGGCGGAGGCGTCTTTGCTGCAGGTTTTGGGTTGTCTCGGTCCACTCTGACCCCGGTCAACAACGTGATCAAAGTCAAGTCACACAGCAAAAGACACCACCTCTCATTATTCCTGGAGACACAGAGATACTAGAGTGAGCCATTTACTGCCCCGAAGCCCAGCAGGTGGGGTAATACCAGGCCCTGCCAGGGCTGTTTTTGGGTTGATATGTTCACGCTAGGAGAGGCAGGTGAAGGTGTGCAGCAATTTCATTTTTCATTCCACTTTCAGATAACTATCTAGCTCTGGCACACAGCAGGTTGGTGGATTGATAATGTTGACAGGACGTTTCAACACAAAGCTGAATTTCAAACAGTGTCACGCCACAAAATGTAAGAAGCAACTCTTAAATTGTAATTTCTGGCCTGTGTCATGAGGCATTCCTATCTGTGTGGCTGTAAAACAAGATCAGCCTGCTTCCAAACTCTTTTATGGGTCCATGTTTCTCTCACTTGCATCTTTTCCTTATGTCTTAATCACTGATGAATGAATCATGACCAATGTAGAAGGATTCATCCTCCAGAGACCCTGACTACTTGTACAAACTTCCATCAAACATACATTTCAACCTAGGTCAAAGTGGTGGAGCAACCAGCCAATAGGTGGACAGAGACATGCTGACAGAGTAGCATGTCTAATAAAATTGAATCGCTCTGCAGAAACAAACCTTCATAATTAGCCTCCATGTCACAGATGCTCAGTATGGAGCCCAACAACACCTGATACATGTGCATGCACTTTATATTTGAATATCTTATCTGGAGCTTGACAAATGCACATTAATGCAATCACATTTGATTTGATTTGATTTGATTTATTTATTCTTTCAAGCATGTAAAAACAGTTGATATGACAACACACATACACATAATCCAATATCAATTTGCTTATACCTAGTACATGCTTGAATGGAGTAGGAAGAAGTCAGACTTATCCAGTCCTACCCCATGACATCATCTTACCATCATTGGTTTGCAAGCAGTAAATGATTCACTTCTACACACACACATATTATACTAAAAAAAGAATATAACAGTGTTAACATCACTTAAATTATTCCATAGTTTTACCCCACTTATGGAAATACAAAATCTTTTTTTGGTTGTACGTATAACATGAATTTTTAAATTTAACTGACCCCTTAAATTGTATCCCCCTTCCCTTTCATTAAATAGTTTTTGAATTCCACCAGGTAATAAATTGTTCCTGGCTTTATACATAAACACAGCAGTCTTATATCCCACTAAATCAAAAGATTTTAACAATTTAGACTGTATGAAAGCTACATTGGTGTGATCCCTATATCCCATCTTATGCACAATTCTTATCGCTCTTTTTTGTAATATATACAATGGTTGAAGTGAGCTTTTGTATGTAAAGTCATGGAGCTCCTGAATGTAAAAGGTAAATCACAGAAGACTGCAGTTAACGCTGCTTTGCCTGGACTTGGAGACAATAAATGTCATAAACACAAGTATATGTTTGGTACATTACATATTTTGTCATTACAGTTACAGTACATTTGTTCATTTTTAAAATAAAGTATCAAAATATGATTTTGTTGCACTACACACAGTTTTAGTGTATGTCAGCAGGTATTTGCTGAGTAAACATATCCAGCTGATGATTTGTAAGGCATTTAAAAACAACTATTTTTCATTGGTAATAAGTCAACACCCACCTTTGTTAGTTCCATAAAAATGAAAATGTCAGACTGTTTTTCCTCCAGTGACAGAACTCAAGTCATAAAACAATGCGATAAAATATTAACATTAGGAATCAAAATGATTTTATCCACACGGGTGTTTGTGTTTGGTGCATCAGTGTTAACAACACAAACAAGACATAAGGACATTTCTTTTCTTTGGACTGTGCAGCACGCAGATTGTCCCATATGTGCTGAAATCCACTGCCGGCCTAGAAACAAACAGCTACACTTGACACATGCATTAAGGTGTTTAACAGCATTTCCTGGGTTCATTAGCCATCAGTCTGATAACTGTGCATCAGTCAGAGCTTAATGTTCCATCTATGAGAAGATCGACAGTGAAAATGGCAGTCAGAATTATTAAGTGTGTGTCTGTTCTGACTGACCGCTGTGGGCAGTCGGGGAGCGAAGCCATGAGGGCGATGAGTCTGTCCCACGTGCGTGAATCATACAATACAGTCCTGAGTGCAGCATACACTAAACAACAACTCTGTGATCCAATCAGTGCATCAAGGACTCAGGTGACTGCGTTATTCGGCAGGATGATACAGCACTCTACCTCCTCTCCACAGATGCTTCTGTTAATGTCTGTCAGTCTCCAACCAGGAGACCCCAGAGGCTCCAAGCAGCCATACGTTTTTACAGCATCTGAAGTGAGCAAGAGTCAACTGTGCATTCGTGAGATCTGCGTGTGAGCTCTCTGCTTTGTTTACAGTCCGCTGTAAAAACTCAGGGCCATTCGGAGCCTTTGGGGCAACATTTTTAATAAATATTGGGGTCTGGTGTTTCATAACGAAGGAACATGTCACCCAGTGCAGCGGTGTGTTTCACTTATGTGTTTTTAATTGTCTGTGGCACAGACGAACATGCTGATTCAGGTTGGAGCCCAACGGATATCAACTGTGAGGGAATTCACTGCTCATGTTCGTCTTTGTATGGGGAGTGTTGAAAATACTGTTAAGGTAGAAAATGACTGACCTCATCCTTTAGCCTTTAATAATAAAGGACATCAACTTTCATATGATGATTATATTTTGTATTATTAATCTTAATCATATTGGAATTATGCTAATTCAAGAAAATTATGCTTCAGTATAACACTTGTGTAAATTTAATTACTTCCCCCAGAATATTAAAAGTTAATGAGCAGAAAATGTTATTACAACTCACTCTGACAGGGAGAGAAACTGCCACTGGTTGAAGCTTGTCTAACCAGGGTATTTTATAACACAAAACAATGCTCATACTGTATATCTATAGGTTTTTGACTGTAATCAAACCAAGAGCTAACAATAACAATGAGGCTAATGCCAATGAACCTCATGGACTTTTCATGAGGGAAGAAACTGTTTTTCCTCAGGCAAGTTCAGGTTTTTTGGTACCAAATGAATTAAACAAAGAAATGCTGCAAAGTTCTGATAAATTGCTCAGGACATACTAGTTTGAATATGCAGAAAGATATTTATTGCACTGACTGTGTATCTACACATACCTAACAAGAGCATCTATTTCAAATCCCTGTGAGCCTGTCACAACGTTAGTCACGCTAACTTTTACCAAAGCGCCTGTCGCCTTTGTCGGCAGACTAAAATGGTGTCGACTGATAACTTTGAAATGGAAACTGGCACAAAGGGAGACTGAGAGCAACAGTGTGACTGGCCCTGCCGTCTCCTGCATGAGTGAGTCAAGAGGCTTCACATCAATGTGAGAATATTCCCCTCCTTCACACTTTAACATTTCATCATCGGTCTAATCCATGTCCACGTGCACAGCTCAAATAATCAGGGGTAACATCAACATTTCCCAGTCACCAAGACAAATTTAAACAGAAACCCCAAACAACAACTGTTTGGAATCAGCCATCTCAGACTAACTGTAAAATCAAATCTGACATTTTTCTCTTTGACACATAATCAGTGCGAACGTATTAGGTATCTGGTGTAAACCGACCCTGTGCTGATCTGTAAGATTAAAGCTAAATGCATGAACAAAGCACTGGTGCGCCTTGTTGAATCATGAAAGCATCATTGTCATGCATTGCATTTCTCTGCTGACCACCCGTTGCCTAGGGGATATACTGCACATATCAATGGGAGAAAAGCCCACTTCTCCACATCTGCAGCCTGCCTTTTAGCTCAGTCCACGAGGACTAGAATCTAGCTTCCATCTTTTCATATAAACATAATTGATCCAGGTGCATTTTGGAGCGTTTCCTCCACACCCCCTGCAGCTTCTTGAGGCTCTACAACAAACTACAGAGGTTCTTGTAATGCACAGCTTCCACTGAACCCTCTCCATCTGATGCATTATTCACCTGAGAATGAAACAGTCTGCACCTATGCATCCCATACAGCTAAACAGAAATCTGAATCCAAGTCACATCCTGCAGCCTGTTGTCAAACCGCACAGCAAATACAGTGGCTCTCGTGGAGAATAAAGGCTCTTAGCCCAGCTGATAAAATCCATCAGATGGATGTCTGAGCGGCGCCTTTGCCACCGAAGGATTTTCCCCCTGAGTTTTGTATGAAAACAGAGAGAAGAAGCATCAGGGGTAGGGCTGTTCTTTCAATCTACAAATGGAAAACAGAACACACAAGAGCCCATCAGTCATATATTTCATCACGATGCAGAGCCCGAGCGCTGCTGAACATGCCAAGGTCACGTCCTCTGTATTGTTTCTGGGAATGTGGGGCTGTCTGAGCAGGTGGTGCACGGGGGCAGGAGACGGCTCAGGCATGCGAGAATAAAAGCCCTGCTCCTTTTCCATACAGATATCAGCAGTGCTGGGGAGTAGTAAACTACATGTAATTACACTAGTAGTTTAACTACAGCATGTGGTAGCTTGCTGGTAATTCAAGCAGTTTAATTACTTTCTGCCATTTCTCTGTAGTTAACTACTGAAACTACAAACAGTTTTGGGCCATACAAGGAAAGGAAGAATTCTTTATTTGTTTACAACAAAAAATATTTGTCCTTGTGAGAAGCCCAGATGGGATTGTTTAGTTCAGGGCAGGTTCAGGTCTCAGGCGTGTCCCAGGAAGCTGGACTGTCAGCTCGGCTGTGAAAAATATTTGGCACTAATTTGTCGTGTATTGAACCTTAATTTGTAAAATTCGACCTGAATAAATTAGCTGTCACGGTATTAATTATTGCTATTTATTAACACGTGTTCAGAGAACTTGTTACATGGTGTTTTAAGCTGCCTGTTTGATGCAACATTCCTTCTCTCTCCCATGAATAGTGGGGTATTTTGGTTTTTTGGTTTATGTAAGACCTGTGAACAAGTAGGCACGTTTTGCAACAAACTCAACTGCGGCATTTTTTGCTGGCATGTGGCTCTTCTGTATTATAGGTTGTATGACATGTACTTTGTCAAGTAGTTTGAACTACTTTTTCTCAGCAGCTTTAGTTAACCAGTTTCTCCCCAGAGTAGTTGTGCTGTAGTCCAACTTCCAGTGTTAAGTGCAGTGAGTGTCTGGTTAAAAACTGTGTGATGATGAGACACTGGCAGCAGACCACAGCTGTGCGAGTTTACAAGTATCTGTGGTGTGGTGTTGCTTGAGTGAGTATGTGTGGGTGCACGAGTGACTGTGCCGGTGTGTGATTGGCTGTAGCGCAGAGCTGCTAATGCCACTACAGCTCCTGCTTACCAGTGATGCCATAGCTCATAATAGGATCTATTCAAATTGCCTGCGATTGCTAGGGGAGGTTTTTGGATGCATTTTTGAATTTTCTAACACTATTTAGTTTAGTAATTCAATTATAAAAACTGACTGGCAGCCAGGGACAGTTTGCCCAAACTCTGGGGATGTTACCCAAATCTCTTGTACAGCTTTAGAACAGTTTTAGTAGATAGTGGGTTGGGTAGTCGAGAGAGAGAATTCAAGGAGCAGACAGAATGCATTAAATGCATATTTCTTTAACACACTTGCCCTTTGAACCTCACTAGCTCTATATAATTTACCATATTTATTTTGGCCTCTAAGCTCTTTTGCCTTTATAGACAGTAAATAAAAGCATCTCACTAAATGTGGTTTTGCAGGTTGAAGTGTGAATTAACTGCACGTTTTATAGGTACAGCATGTCACTATAATCACATCACTACACTGACACTTTGGTGACTCAGAGAGCACATTCAGTGCCACTGACAAGGCTGCAAACGTCTCTTTAACGTGTTTAATTTGCACCTGAATCTGCAAACACTGGCTGGGGGGGTTTAATAGCTGGTGGACAACAGTGGAGGTCCACAGCACAGAGCAATAAGCTGGACCAGGGTCTGGACTCACACACATTACAGTGAGGACATCATGTTCACTGGTGCTGCTGGTCTCTGGACGAGGTTTGTGCAGAGTAACACAAACACAGAAAATCACCAGCTGCATCCTTTAAGTTTCTGTAGAACAAAAAGTCTATTAAGCTTAATTTGTTAAGGGGAAAATTCTGTAATGTTCCCCGGCTGCTTGGGGACTCTAACTTCTGACTTTCCGCTCATTATCATGTCCTCTTCAGGGTATACTGCCATATGCACAGAAATAGCTAAGTCAGCTAATCACGGGCATGGCGAGAGTAGGGTTGCTCTAAATCACTTGTTAAATTCCCTCCTCCAGGTGTTCACACTGCTGGGCTTCATCGCTGCATCAGGAAGAAGTTGCCAAACTGTGGTAAACTGTGGTCTGCGGCGATGGCAAAGTGGGCTAAAGCAGGTGCAGAGGTTAGTGCTACATTTACATCCTGTGTCTCACCTGAATGAGCTGCAGTTTGTCTCTGTGACAGGTCCAGAGGGTAAGAGATGGCCACAGCTTATCCCCAAAGATCGGGAGGAGGAGACTCATTAACAACTGTACACAAAGTACAAACAAGCCCAGAAGGAAACTCAGCTCACAAATGTCTTTCCTCTGTCCCCTGAGAAGTACATCACATTCTCACTTTGAGCTCTTTCTCCTAAACACCACCATAGGACAGGAGGGGCCAACCTGTCCAACCATCTGAGCTGCAGTCCTTAAACCGATAAATATTTTGAGGAGACATTATTTCAGAAGCAGGATAAAGTGGGAAAAGGCTGGCATGGTGGCACAGTAATTAGTGCTGCTGCCTCACCGCAAGAAAGTTCTGGGTTGGAGCCCCGGACGACCCGGGACCTTTCTGCGTGGAGTCTGCATGTTCTCCCTGTGCCTGCGTGGGTTCTCTCCGGGTGCTCCGGCTTCCTCCCACAGTCCAAAGACATGCAGCTTAGGTTGACTGGTGACTCTAAACTGCCCATGTGTGGTTGTTTATCTCTAAGGAGGATTCACGGTGTCTGATAAAAATGTATTGGTGTTTGGACAAGTCCGTGCTCATTTAACAACAGGAAAAATGCATCAAGTGCCTGCGTAAGTAGCAAAAGGGCTGTACTTGATCTCCTCGTTAAAGCAGGGGCGTGTTTTGGGCGTAACATGCAATTATCCAATCCATGTGTGACCTTACATCCCCTTTAAGAGACATAGGAGTGTGAACGTTTGGTGGATGGCGAGCATACCGGCGGACTTGCCAGGTCAGGCGTCAGGAAGATTTTGCACTGAGGAAACGGATCTGTTGATGTGCACAAGACCCAAGGAACACAATGTCATCGTTTTATTTTTTAAGCTTTGCATGTCCTGCGCAGCGTGTCCCAGGGTACAACCAGCACAGTACATGAACACTGTGCATGCACCTAGACAGGCGCGCATCACAGCACAGTCAAAGTGCTCATTAACTAGCACTGGTGATTTGACTGATGACCACAGGCTTGGTTTTTGCTGGTCAGTGGCACAGTCACTTTGTGCATCCTCATATTACCAACGTGCCCCAAATTTACCTGGACACACCCCGTTTTTATCAGGACACACCTGCCGGCACGACGTGAACAGACGTGATGCGCATGTTATGAAAACAATAATTGTGCAGGTAAGAAATTAGGAAACACAGATGTGCTGCCCTCGCCGCATGGCATGTGTTTGTTGCAAGATAGGCCTCCAAGTGTCAGCCCTCTGATAGACAGGCGACCTGTCCAGGGTGGACCCATCCTCTCGCCCACTGTCAGCTGGGATTGGCTCCTGCACCCCCTTCTACATAACTAAACTGTAAGTAGCAGTACCACTAAAGTACCAGATCCACTAAACAGTAAAAGTAGCAGTAGGTTAATGTGCTATAAAGTAAGTTAACCCAGTTTGCAGCAGAATCAGTCACCATGGACAGAGGAGGGCTTCCAGTTACACAGAGGACCAAACCCAGAGACAGAGCTGCCAATGACAGTGTGACCCAGTTCAAAGCTCCACTGACTTTTCTTTCAAAGACAGAAATGGCCTCAGAAGTTTTTTTAATCTCTTTTTATGGAAGCACTGGTTTGAAGAAGAAAAATGACTCACACTTCTTGATAGGGTCCTGCAGGGTCTGCTGCATAATGTGGAGAGGGTTCATGTCAGTGTTCTCTCATTTACTGGGAAATTATCTGCAGAATGATATACAGTAATGCGTTAGAATGTCTTCTCCCTCACTGAGTCTGTGGAGTCATGAATTTCTGCTGCGCATAAGTCCCAGCTATGCAAATCCTGTCTGTCTGGGTCCCTGCTGTTGCACTGGCTGTAAATACCAAGAGAGAAAGTAGAGCTAAACAATGAGAGCTAGAATCTATAGCTCCATAAATTTTCTTCAGTGATGATAATTGTAAAAAAAAAAAACCAGTAGCATTCAGTCACGTTAAAGGCACAACAACATAACTATGGTACCAAGATACATGTTCCCCAGAGGATGAATCCTAGTAGTTGTCACAGTTCACAAAGTTATTCATTCATTCTCTGTTTGCTTTGCCATGATTCATTACCCTCCTGGTGTAACTCCAGCCCAGCTCGACTTTCCAGTCACCTGATACCCCACCCCCACCTGTTCACCTGTTCCCTTATTAGCTCCCTAGTATAAACAGGATATATCATTGACTTCCACTCACATCCTGTCAGATTACTGTGCGTTCGCCTGGTGCTGCAGCCTGCCTGTTACCGACAGGCTTCACCTTGGTCTGAGCCCTTACCGTACCTGCATGTAAAGCTGTTTAATAGGCCCAAAGGTGAATTGTTTGACCCGAGTCTGCTGCTTCTGAAATGCATTACTGTGCACGACTGAGGCTCTGATTGATTGCACTGACCAGGAACAGCACGTACAGGGCTAGGTGGCTCCGCACGCCAGAGGTAGATATCTACAGATTATTATTCATCACTGAATGCTTTTCAGCCTCAAACCCTGACTTCATAATTGCCTCGCACTTATGAGCATGGGTCACAGACTGCTGCGCACCAGTCTGGAGGCAGCACAAATAACATGTCTTTAAGTGCAGTTGTCAGTGAATTTCAAAGGAGGACATAAAATGGAGAAGAGCTAATAGCAACCATCATTAGCTACACCTGCATATTAAACAGAGCCGCTGTCAGAGACGCCATTAGTATTCAGTGATATGATGGTTTAAAAATCCTGGGCGATGTTTTCTTTTAATTCAGTCCCCAGGAATAAAGAAGGGACAATTTACTCAGCAAGAAATTCTAAATGGAGGTGTTCAGTATCTGTATGGTTCAGTGCATTTAATCCAAAAGTGGCATGGCAGGAAAATAGAGGAACTGTAAACAAGTGGAATCTGAACACTGGAGCTGTGTGCTGTCTGCAATGATTCCTATATTCATTCACTTTTTTAATTAACTATCAGCACTCAACAGTTTACGATATAATGAGCAGCAGATACGAATCATGACATTTGACTTTTTTTTCCCATAAACATTCTGTGCAAACTCCACACATTCACAACATTTGACATATATCACAGCAGCAGTTGCAAATCAACTCCTCAAGCTCACACACTGTAACATTAGTGCATCCATTTGAATTTCTTTTGCCTCATTTTAATGGAAACCTGACTCCTGTTGGGCAGCCATCATTTTGAGAAATTCCCTTTTAATCTGAGGAATGACAACATCCAGAGCCAAACGCTGAACATGGCAGCCTTTCTGTCCTAATAAGGACGAGCATCTTTATACTGCTGACAGGCTGCGATGGCCTTCTGATGCAGCAGAGCTGATCTATCAGTATCATGTCACATACTGCGTTTTCTAAATTATGCAGCATTGTTCTGCACATTTAAGCAGCCGTTCTGGCTGTTGGAGACACTGAGAGAGAATCCAATAAAGCTAGAGCTGTGGAAGCAGGTGAGGTTCAGACTCTGAGCCCTCTGGCCTGG
>NW_018128100.1:152368-154811 GCF_001952655.1 Monopterus albus
TCAGCAGGAGGCTTTTAATATCAATTCACTGGACCCAAGAGAGGAATTATATTCAGATGTATGCATATATATCTTTCCTCTGCTGCCCAAGCTGGAAAACACCTGTCACAATCGGTAAACTGACAGAAAATCACATTCTGTGTGAGGTGAAGTGATATCCCAGTGAATAAGTGATTCACATGGGCGGAGATGAAAAATCATTTTAATGTGGCAGAGGCTCCTGTGATTGCAGAAGGAAATTAAATTTGTAGTCTGTTTTTTTGTAGGTCAAAGAGGATGCAACATCTCATCAAGGTGGAAACAGTGCTAATATGAGATTCACCTCCATGAGCCAATCTAATTTGTAAAATTGCCAGGCTCCCTGCTCATTTAACATACTCCTTGATGTTTTGGATGTCACTGTAATTAAAACCTTGTAGAAGTGCAGCCTCGGGATGACATTGTTGGTCAGTCTGTGCGTCTGTGGGTACATCCCAAGCCTCCTAATTGCATCCACATTTCCCTCACTTGTCTTAGTTCGAAAGATGAGGAGAAAATGCAAGGACAGAGGAAACAAGGAAACGCAAATTGGTTTCTGATAAAGAGGCGTGTCGGTCGAAAAGACTTTTGTGAAGTAAAAGAAGATCCTGGATGTGTCTAAAGGTTAAAGACAGACAGGGAAAGGGGACAGTAAGGACAGCACTGTTCCTCCCACCCTAGAGACAGGTGCTCGTTCCTGATCTGCCCCACTTGTTTTCTGTCTATTCATACTTGCACGTGGGCGACCAACTGTACAAAACACCATATTAATTTCAGATGTCTGCCACACAGGTCTGGAAAATGTCTTTGTCCTTTTCTGATCTGTAAAAGTGTTTTCTCTTTCAATCACTTTTTACAATAAAAACCTCTAAATACAGCCTTTGAAACACATCAAGCCTCCTTTTAACTCAAGTAGTGCCGAATAAATTAATGTGGAACTTCTCTGAAATGGTGACAGTGAATGCAACACTGAATAATAATGCAAGAAAAACA
The DNA here is from genome assembly GCF_001952655.1 of Monopterus albus. Lineage (NCBI taxonomy): Eukaryota > Metazoa > Chordata > Actinopteri > Synbranchiformes > Synbranchidae > Monopterus > Monopterus albus. Next base: position 153,380 of record NW_018128100.1, read on the forward strand.
ACACTTTCACCAAACTGCTGTGTGACTCCTGACAGGAGAAAAAAGACTTTTTGTCATTTACTTTGCAATTTTTCTGACAAATATTTCTTCTGCATTTTCAACAGTTTTGCTAATTTGATCTTAATCATCATGATAAGGCTTTTCCTGCAATGATAATCCAATAAAATCTCATTTTAAGGATTATTTTTATGTCTGTGGCTCAATGCTGTCATGTTGCTGCACTGTACGTTATACGTGCTCCCCTTCTGCAGGCCTTTCGTTGAAGGTCTTTTCCTCTTGCACATTGTGTCTTCTTAAATCTTCTTCCCACAGCTTGACTTATAATTAATATGTGGGCGTACATTGACCTAAATTGTAGCCCCCTTCTGAGTGGAGAGCAGCTAACTGGGACATTGATCCTCCCATGCTCAGTAGTTCTGCCTGGTGATAGGATGAATATAGCCATCACTTCAATCATCACTTCATATGTGAGAGCACAGATTACACGCAATGCACACAAAAGCAAAGCTTAAAGAGGAATAGATGTAAATTGGGTTATCACAGCCGCCGCAGCAGGAGAACTTCATCAACCAGAAAGCAGCTCTGGACCAGGAAAGGAGGCACACGGTGCAACAAACACCACAGAGATGACCACTCATCACCGAGCACATCACTGAAATTACAGCTCAGATCTCTGCTTCCACTATAACTAGACTGAAATTGATCTTCATCTCCCATCACAAACATGCAAAACCTTTGATTCATGGAGTCAAACAGAGTGAAGGATTGCCAGCCTTATTATAAATGCTCCAGTCTCCTGTCAGCTTGAGCTCTCTGCACAGAGATGAAGCTACACTGAAAAGGGAATTCAACCTCCCCACTCATGACAGAGAGATAATACAGCACATCTATCCTCTCAGTGTTGATCTGTTAGTGCTTATGAAGGCTCACTGTCCTTAGAATAAACATATATTCTCTGTCTCTGTACTTACATGTGGCTTCAGTAGCTGGTTTCCTGGTTAATTATGTCATTTCTCCTGAAGAATTGTTAAGTCCATCATGTTCTCAGTTAAACCTTCAGAGAAGGAAAGTGACATCATCTGAACAGACACCAAGTCTGTTTTGCATCTATAATGTCTTATACTCATGTAATTCTTGAATTTATAGGCTAGATGGAGAATGTTTATGAAGTACACATACACATATAGTAGATAAGCTTTTTATGAACAGATGAATGTTAAACGTGGTTAAATATCTTTGTTCTGAAACCGACTGTGTAATGACACACACTTAAATTTAAGCAGTTCATAACTGAGTAAAACACTGCAGCAGAAACAAGACGTCTGTGACATCATTTAGCTGTTTCAGGTGCCCTGTGGGTCACTCTGGTATAAAGCAGAGATACCAACCAGGCATCCGTAGTTTACGTCGTAGCTTCAGGAAACAGGACTTG